>NW_019646457.1:189355-192878 GCF_002806865.2 Cucurbita pepo subsp. pepo
AAAAAAAAAAAAAAAAAAAAAAAAAAAAAAAAAAAAAAAAAAAAAAAAAAAAACTGACCACCTCTCCTCTAATCTCTCGGCCCCTCCCCTAAAATACCTCCCTCATCCAGTAAACAAAACAGAAACGAAAGAAAATTTTTGATGGAGAGATGGTTAGACAATAATAGAGAGATCCACAAGAAGGCAGATAATGAGATAGTAGACAAATAAAGGAAGAGATGTCATTTGAAAAGGAACCAAACCTTGGCAACATTTGGTGTAGTTCTCGAGGATCGAGAGCTTACGTTAAAAAAATTAGGGAATAATTCGGCTAAGGCAAACCAGGTAAGTGGCTCACCAGTCATAGGTTACGCGTTATTTGCTGTATGTTGGCACGTGCCCGTGGATATGCACGTGTCATTAAATTGTATGCTAGCTTAATGTGCTTAAGTATGAAATCATGTGAACGTGAATGTATGTTATGTATGCTGCTTAGTTGATGTGATATGTTATGCATGTGACGATGTGTGGCCCTTGTACAATTATGGCTTGTTTGTATGAGTATTTGAATGTAACTGTATGAGTTGTATGACATGAAATACGGTAAATTGCATGAAACATAACCCCGCTAGGAATATGTATGATATGTAATGAAATGAGAATGAGAATGACATGGCTTATGAAAACGTGTCACGGGAGTATGTTCATTAATGATAACTGTAGGACTAGTGGGACCTCATGCATATTGTGGGTTCATGCATTTGGGGGGATACCCCTATCTCATCACGAGGGTACGGACGCGTACATCTAATGGCAGGACAACGATCGTTATGCCCTGCATAGCGCTGCCGTGACGGTTCTAGTTTTAACGGGTCCCGGTATAAGGGCTCCTAGAGCATGCCCACCGGCTAGGGACAGTGACCCAACAGTGTGCGAATTAGCTGGTGAGCCCATACTCGCACGTATGGGCTGCGTGTAGAGTATATGGTACACATCCACGATTACCTATTAGGATTACACCGTAGGGAAAACGAAACGAAACGAAAGATAGATCCCATCATTTCATTGCATGTGATTGTTGCATAACCCCCATAGGGGGTCACTTACTGAGTATTCTAGAAATACTCAAGCCTCGTGCTACTTTACTTAAGGCAAGGCATTCCTGTACGGCTGACGACGGCATCGCAACTCGAGACCATGGCACATGCATAGGGTAGTGGTATTTATTTTCTTAGTCTTAGGCTAGAATAGGATGTTTTTAACTTCAACTTTTATTCATTTTATTTAGTCTTTTGTTGTGTCATTTTAAAGATGTTTTCGAAACACGTAAGTCCATGGCTATGTTTTAAGATAAAGGTTATGTTTTATGGAATTTTAATGAAGTCTTCTGCATTTAATGTTTATGGTACGTATACAGTAGCGACCTTAAATTATGTAGACAATTTTTAGTCGTTACAGGAGGGTCATGTATGATGGTTATTTGAATAGGCATTCTTTTGTAAAAGATGGTAGAAAAATCACTCTTGTACCTTTGAGTTCTAAAATGTATTTGTTGATCAATTAAAGTTAGAGAAGAAAAAGAAAGAGTTTGAGGAAAAAGAGTTGAGAGAAAAACAAGAGTGAAGTGAAAAAATAGAGAAAAATCAAAGAGAAAAAAAGAAGAATGAAAAAAGAGATGAAATTGAAGAAAGAAAGAAAAGAGTTGTTTGGCTACACTTGGAGAGATGAGAAAGTTTTCACAAAAATCAATATTTGTACTCATGTACAATGGAGGATTTGAAGACATGTTTCAAGATAAAGAAATACCTCCCATTAGAGGTATTGAACATAAAATAGAATTCATTCCAAGGACTGTCATTCCTAATAAGTCAGCTTATCGAGTCAATCCAATTGAGACAAAAGAATTTCAAAGGCAAGTGAAGGAGCTCATGGAGAAAGGCTATATACGAGAAAGTTTGAGTCCATGTTCTATACGAGACTTATTGGTGTCAAAGAAAGATGAAACTTGGCACATGTGCATGGATAATAAAGTCATCAACAAAATCACGGTAAAGTATCGACATCCTATTCCTAGGCTAGACGATATGCTTGATTTATTGCATGATTCATGTCTATTTATAAAGATTATGCCTTTTGGATTAACTAATGCTCCTAGTACATTTATGGGCCTAATATATAATGTTTTGAGAGAATATAAAGCATGTTGTTGTTTATGTTGATGATATTTTAATTTATTTGAAGATTTTGCTTGAGCATGTGGAGCGTGTTAAGTTAGTTTTGATTACATATAGAAAAGAGAAATTTAAATTTAATAAGTGTAATTTTTGTATGGAAAAAGTTCATTCTCTTAGTTTCATAGTTGGTAAAAGTAGAGTAGCAGTAGAAAGTTAAAGTCTTTAGGGATTTGCCAACACCAAAAGGTGCATGTAAAGTTCGGAGTTTTCATGAGTCAACTAACTTCAATAAGAGATTTATAAATGATTTTAGAATCATAACTGTATTATTGAATGACTTAGTGAAACAAAATGTTGTTTTTAAATGGGGAGAAATGCAATAGAATGCATTCAATTTGCTTGAGAAGAATTTAAGTAATACCCCATTGTTTGTTTTTGGCTAGCTTTGATAAAACTTTTGAAATTAAATGTGATGTATGTTAGTTGTATTCGGCCTGGGATATCACTTAGTTGTATAATTTTTGGGGTTTATTTTGAAATGTTTTGTATCCCACGCTGTTTTTTTCTTTTGTAAATAACTTTGAATTTCTGACATAGGTGTTGTATGTGTTCTAAACTATGCAAAATTTATTTTTTTGTCGAAGTTCGATTTGTCAAAACCTCTAAAATTTGGTCATGACAGATCCAACATCGGTGGAGAGCATAATGAAGCATTCCTTATAATAAGGGTGTGAATACCTCTATGAGATCGTGAGGTAGCTGGCCAAAGCAGACAATATCTTTTAGATAAGGTGACCTTTGGCTAGTACAAAAAAAATGAACTTTTCTTCGCCTGAGAGATTCAAACTCTCGCGGGGAAACTCTATGTACTTAGAAGGCACACGCCTTAACCACTCAGCCATAACGACTTTTTTATTTTAGGCATGAATCTCGAAGAGACACTAGGGACAACAAAGGTAGATGATTAATGAGGAATCAACTAGAACTTCGAGACCTACATGGTAGCTTAGTGTTAGGATCGCACAACAACGCACACGCTCGATCTAGATGAACACAAAGAATGAGATAGTGAAAATTGCAAGGAGAACTCTGGCTAAAAGATTTTTTTTTTTTATTGATGACTTCAAGTATGTACAACAAGAGAGAGTACAGAGAATAGAAAGTACATTTTCAAAGCTCTACCGGACGAGATATATATATGGTTTAGTTTACTATATATAGCTTTACCAGATTTAGCCATCTACTATATATAGCTATTTACCATATATAGCTTTACCGGATATAGCTTTACCATATATAGCTTTACTATATATAGCTTTACCAAATATAGCTTTACCGGATATAACCGTTGACCAAGCTATAAATAAGTA
>NW_019646457.1:196577-200893 GCF_002806865.2 Cucurbita pepo subsp. pepo
TTCTTCTTGAGACCAGGAATGTATCTGACATCTTGTAATGTCCATTGATTTCCTGCTGGAGTTTGTATGGAGACATCTCCCTTTCCTTCAATCTCCAAGGTTTTATTGTCGGCAAGATACACCTTCCCGAAATTTCCTGATTTGAAATTTCGAAACAATTCCTTACTTGGAGACGAATGGAACGATGCACCTGAATCCAAAATCCAGGATTCAGCTGGGCTATCCACACTAAGGATTAAAACGTCCTCAGCATCTTCTGTTGTGTATATAGAATCATCATCATCTTCAGATTTATGATTCTGCTTCTTCTTTAGCTTTGTACAATCTGTCCGAAAGTGTCCTTTTCCCCCACAGCTCCAACACGTTACGTTGGGTTTGTTTGGAGATTTTCCCCGGTTCTTTGATTTTGAACGCCCATGTTTGTTTGAGCTCTTTGATTTGCTTCTTCCCCTTCGATCAACACTGAGAGCATTGCCTGATGAATCTCCAGTTTCCCGTTTGCGAATACTTTCGCTAAGACTACATCTCGAATTTCACAAAACTTCAGTTTATCAGATCCTCGGGAACTGCTGATTGCGGCAACAACAGTATCCCATGACTCGGGTAAGGATGACATCAAAATCAACGCTTTATTTTCATCTTCGAAATTAATTTCCACCGAACTCAGTTGACTTATGATCATATTGAATTCATTTATATGATCAGCAACACGTCCACCTTTAGACATCTGTAGATTGAACAATCTATGCATCAAATACACCTTGTTCATAGCCGACGATTTTTCGTACATATTCGACAGCGCCTTCATCAGATTTGACGTTGTCTTCTCCTTGATGATGTTAAACGCCACGTTTCTAGATAACGTCAACCGGATCATCCCTAAGGCTTGTCGACCCTTGAGCTTCCACTGTTCCGTGGTCATGGTAGCCGGCTTCACCCCCAACAGAGGTTCGTGAAGATCTTTCTAGTACAGATAATCTTCAATCTGCATCTTCCAGAAACCGAAATCAGATCCATCGAACTTCTCAATTCCAATCTTTGAACTTTCCATCTTCACAGATCGTGGTGAATTTCGCCTAGCTCTAATACCAGTTGTTAGAATTGCACAACAACGCACACGCTCGATCTAGATGAACACAAAGAATGGGATAGTGAAAATTGCAAGGAGAACTTTGGCTAAAAGAATTTTTTTATTTATTGATGACATCAGATATGTACAACAAGAGAGAGTACAGAGAATAGAAAGTACATTTTCAAAGCTCTACCGGACGAGATATATATATATGATTTAGTTTACTATATATAGCTTTACCAGATTTAGTCATCTACTATATATAGCTATTTACCATATATAGCTTTACCGGATATAGCTTTACCATATATAGCTTTACTATATATAGCTTTACCAAATATAGTTTTACCAGATATAACCGTTGATCAAGCTATAAATAAATAGCAGGCTCCATAACCTAACACTTAGAGCACAGTAAAGGGTAAGCCCGAACTTCCTATACATCAAAGGAAAGTCATGGAAACCTATAGAAGAAGGAAGTGATGAGAGCCTACAAGTAAGTTGGTTACTAAGTATATTTTTATATTTGCCCCTTTCTCCCTTTCTAGTTCAGGTACTGGTCAAGGTGGGGAGATGTAGGAGCTCTACTTTCACATAGGGGTGTCGACTCGAAGTGTATGTTAGTTGTGATAAGGCAACCCTAATCCTCAGCCCAACGATCCAAGCTTTTGTTGAAGCAAGAACCCTTGAATCAAAGTAATTAACACTTCCTTATACGAAATTTGGATCAACCAAGAGATAAGACTAGAATTAGATTACCTCTTATGATCGAAGATCAAGAAGTAAGATTTGGAAACCTTGTTCTAAATTGAGTCACTCCACAATCGAACTTGATCAAGGCTTGATTGAATGGCTCGGGTGCAATTCTACCACAAGAATTACTTGAAACTTAGAAATTACAAATATGATGCTCGGATTTCTAAGGGAAACGTCTCAATTTGAGATCTGAATTACATTCATCCACGAATCTGAATTTTACATAACATATTGTGGGTATTTATAGTCTCCCGATAAAAGACGTTTGTGGACGAGATTTATTCCCGATCTTCTTTAATCTCCAAAAAGAATAAGTCAAATTGACCATTTGACTTTTACATAATTTATTAAATTAAACATAGTTTTTTTCTAATAAATGTTGATGTGCTTGAGTGGCGAATGCGATAGGTTTGAAATTAATTTAGCTCTCTGCGCGTAGGTTCAAATTCTGTTGTTGAAATTCCTAGGAATAGGAAGCAAATGAACTTTATTAAATCCATAAACTACTTTCTTAAAGAATAAGTCAGCAGCTTTGCATCATCCATAAATCTATCTGCCACATGCTTCATCTTCGGCCAACAAAAGTGTTTATGCAACATCTTATAAACTTTATTAATCCTAAGATGTCCCATCAAGGCACCACTATATGCTTCTCTCAAAAACAATTCTTTTATAGAGCATTTAGGAATACAAAGCATATTCTTAGTAATTAAAAATTTATGAAACACAAATAATCCACCACTTTTTTTTGCAAGCAAGATGTATAATGTAACGGAACCAAAAAAAAAAAGAGGGTCATCGGCAAAGCCAAAAACTCCGGCGAACGCCGGAGTTTTCGCTCGCACACGACCCACAAAGGGCGGCCGAGGGCTGGGATGCCACAAATTGCGTCCCCGACCTTCAGCCACGCTGATAGAACCTGTAAAGAAACGAAAACAGTGAGGAAAAAGGAGAGAGAACAGAAAATCGACGGAACTCCGACGAAGCCGAACCGTAGGAATCGACGTCGAAAACCCCCATTTTACACCACAAAAGTAATCCCAGAACCCTTTACACACATCAGGGGAGTATGTTTCAGACGAATCCCGTACACTGAACACCGTCGGCAAGGAAGACGGAACGGTGGACTTCTGAGCTTCTCCAGATCCGGGAGTGCGAGGCCCTTACCAACGAAATCTATACCAAAAACGGGGTTAGGGTGAAGGATAATCTTGGAAACGGAAGAAAAAAGAGGGAAAAAGGACGTCGGGACGACGTTGTTGAGGAGAGAGAGAGATCGTCGGAAAATCGCGCAGGCAGTCGAGCGAAGAGGACGAAGTTCGACCCGAGATCTGGATCTAGAAACCCAAACCGAACCCCGTCCCTTCGGTCGGCCCAGAACCCACGTTACCCGCAGCCCAAACACCCGGCCTTCACCCGCGAGCCGGCCCGTCACCCGCGTTTGGCCCGAGACCCGCGAGCTGTTAGGCTATGGAGCCTGATACTTATTTATAGCTTGGTCAACGGTTATATCCGGTAAAGCTATATTTAGTAAAGCTATATATAGTAAAGCTATATATGGTAAAGCTATATCCGGTAAAGCTATATATGGTAAATAGCTATATATAGTAGATGGCTAAATCTGGTAAAGCTATATATAGTAAACTATACCATATATATATCTGGTCCGGTAGAGCTTTGAAAATGTACTTATCTATTCTCTGTACTCTCTCTTGTTATACATATCTGAAGTCATCAATACAAAATCCTTTTAGCCAGAGTTCTCCTTGCAACTTTTCTCTATCCTTTTTTCTTTGTGTTCATCTAGATAGAGCGTGTGCGTTGTTGTGCGATCCTAACAACTGGTATCAGAGCTAACGACTGATATCGATCCTAACAACTGGTATCAGAGCCAGGTTGAAGTCAGAGCCAGGTTGAAGTCAGAGCCAGGCGGTGTCAAAGCCAGGCGGAAGTCAGAGCCAGGCGGAAGTCAAAGCCAGGCGGAAGTCAGAGCCAAGCGGAAGTCAGAGCCAGGAAAAATTCACTACGATCTGTGAAGATGTTAAGTTCAAAGATTGGAACTGAGAAGTTCGATGGATCCGATTTTAGTTTCTGGAAGATGCAGATTGAAGATTATCTGTACCAGAAAGATCTTCACGAACCTCTGTTGGGGGTGAAGCCGGATACCATGACCACGGAACAGTGGAAGCTCAAGGATCGACAAGCCTTAGGGATGATCCGGTTGACGCTATCCAGAAACGTGGCGTTTAACATCATCAAGGAGAAGACAACGTCAGATCTGATGAAGGCGCTGTCAAATATGTATGAAAAACCGTCGGCTATGAACAAGGTGTATTTGATGCGTAGATTGTTCAATCTACAGATGTCTGAAGGTGGACGTGTTGCGGATCATATAAATGAATTCAATATGATCATAAGTCAACTGGGTTCGGTGGAAATTAATTTCGAAGATGAAATTAAAGCGTTGATTTTGATGTCATCCTTACCC
>NW_019646458.1:0-797 GCF_002806865.2 Cucurbita pepo subsp. pepo
ATGATTTGAAACTATGAAATCTCATGCATTTTGTATGCCATGTGCATCACGATACTTCATTCATTATGATTAGTTCACCATGATTTTATACGTGCTCCTTTCCCTCTGTGGCTTCCAGCAGTGTGAATGTGCGTTAACCCGTAGTTAGGCCCAGAGGTACATATACGAGCCTGTTGGTGGGTCCATGTGCACATACGTGAGCCGTGTGTAGAGAAGTACTATACATTCAATCTTGTCTTGATTAGAAAGTTGAGACTAAGGAAAAAATTTATTAAAAGATCGGTCATACCATGATTGCATTTCCCAACTCCAGCGTTGGAGATAATTACTGAGTATTAAATACAAAAGACACGTGTTACTTATTTTTCAGGTAAAGTTACGACACCAATATACGAATTATTGTGTCTTTGTGGAGGCCATGGATACAGTCATGGTTGTCACATTTGGGTTTAATGTTGTAGCCCTTAAGTTGGATTAGGGCGTTAACATTATTTTGAAACTTTTGTTATTTCGATTTCGCTGTTTATTAACATCATTGTTGTTTCAAATGAATTTTTATAAACATTTAATTCTATGACAATGTTTTAATAAATCATTGTAAAAGATTTCCGCACCTTGTAGCCAAGACATGCATGTAGTAGCAACCTTATATACGTGGATTTTAACATTATATTAAATGTTTGTTCATGAAATATTATTGGATTTTATTATAATATTTTACCGATTTTATTAAGAAGTATATTGAAAAATGACAATTACCTACTAAAAAGTCTTCAAAACGAATTTCTCACAAGAAT
>NW_019646458.1:1983-5998 GCF_002806865.2 Cucurbita pepo subsp. pepo
TGTAAATGGTATGATAACACTTATGGTATGACGCATTCGACGATACGTTTGAGATAGTATTCGAGAAGGATGCGATAAACGTAATGTAACGATATGATTAAGATATGTTCCTGAAAAGATATGATTAGGTTATGTATAGAAAATGATATGCTTATGATAGGTTGATAAGACGATATGTTTAGGATACATCATAAAATGATATGGCTAGGATACGTTTAGGAAACGATATGACTAAGATATGTATAAGAACAATGAAACTACGACAAGTTTAGGAAACGATATGGCTACGATATACATATGGAACTAAATGACTATGAAGTGTTTACGAAATGATACGACTATGATATGATATGAGAATGATATGATATATGTTATGGTACAATATGCTTGATGATTAATATATTTGTGATATGATATGTTGAAGGCATGCGTGTGATATGTTATGTGACTGTTATGATATATGATATGATATGATATATGCATGATGTGGACTGTTATGTCTGAAAGCATGAAAACGTTATGATATGGTATATGTGTCACATGATTGATATGATATGATTGACATGCAAAATGATGAGCTAGCATGAAATACAATCCCCGCGTACACATGAAAGACATGATCCACGATATGAGAAATGATATGATATGAAGGAAAACGCCAGCGGGGTTGTATTAAAATATAATGAAAATGAAACAATGTTGAGACTTCATGCATTATTGTGTGTTGATGCATTGGAGGATACCCCTTCTCATTCACGATAGTACGGACGCGTACGCTACAAAACAAGGGAACAATTAATATATTTATCATAATGCTGTCGTAATTGTCGCTATTCCTAACGAGTGTCTGACATCAACAGCTACCAGAGAATTCTCTCCCGACTAGAAAGGGGCCCAGGAGGTATGCGAACTGACTTGTTGCTCCATACTCGCACGTGGGGACAGTGTGTAGGAAAATTAAGTACACATCCAATTGTTTGTTAAGGTAGCTGCCGTAGGAAAATAGATTGTGTGGACTGTGTATAGGAAAATTAAGTACACATCCAATTATCTGTTAGGATAGCTACCGTAGCAAAATAGACTGGTACGATTGGTCCCATTCATGATTGTATGTGTTTGCATTTAACCTTAATAGTGGGGTCGTTTAGTGAGTATTTCTTAAAATACTCAAGCCACGTGCTACTTCTATCTCAAGTAAAGGCAAGACATCTATGTACGACTAACAACGACATCGTAATTCGAGACCATGACACATACATAGGGTATTTGCATTTATTTTCTTAGAATTAGGTTGGAATAGGATGTTTTTAATTTAAATGTTTATTTATTTCATTTAGTTTAATTTTATGTCATTTTAAAGATGTTTTTTCAAACATGTAAGTCCATGACTGTGTTTTAACGTGAAATTTATGTCTTATGAAGAAGCTTAAACATTTATTTCCGCATAGAAATTATTACGCTATGATGACAGTAGCAACTCTAGATAAGTAGAAATCTAGGGTTATACATCGTCCCTCTTCGTGATTCACAATGTATTTCACGTGTCCATGCTTCGCAAGTACTTGACCGACCCGACACACATTACAGATTAGTAAGTAAGAAAGTGAGTATGAAGTCAGCTTTGAAAACCGAACAAATCTCTAGATCAAAACTTTGGAAACCTAGCCATCCAAACCTTGGTTGTTGAGTCCACACTAGTGATGCTAGCGGCCTAGACTTCTCCCGCCACACTGCAATTGCCAAACCAACCCAACGATCAATGCAATCCAGCCTTGATGTACCTCCAACCTAGTAGCTACCCATCCTCTGTAAACTAAACTGACCTAACCCATAATCCGATGTTGTGGGCCAAATATAGGTTGAATTGAACTTCAACAAGCAGATTAAAACTTGTACAAACAATAATTAGCAACTTTGACTTAGACCAACCAAGTAAGTGGCTTTATTGTTCGACGCCTATAGACTTGGTTTGATAATTTGTATGTTGTATGAAAAACATGTACATTGTGGCCCTGGTACGTGTCATATTTTTATGATGTTATGTTATGTATGATTATGCTATGTTATGAAATTACGATATGATATGAATGTTATATGATGTATGTACTTCCAAATGTTACACCATGTGTATTATGTTAACATGTTCACATCATGCCTATGAGACATGGATAAATCATGTGTGTTAACCATTAAAGATATGTCTAGTATATATATGCATGTCTCAACGATATCTCATGCATTTTGTATGTCATGTGAATCAGAATACTTCATTCATTATGATTAGTACGGATGCGTACACCATGATACTATACGTGTTCCTTTCCCTCTGTGGCTTCCAACAGCGTGAATGTGCGCTAACCCGTAGTTAGGCCCAGAGATACATAAACGAGCCTGTTGGTGGGTCCATGTGCACATACCTNGGGCCAAATATAGGTTGAATTGAACTTCAACAAGCAGATTAAGACTTGTACAAACAATAATTAACAACTTTGACTTAGACCAACCAAGTAAGTGGCTTTATTGTTCGACGCCTATAGACTTGGTTTGATGATTTGTATGTTGTATGAAAAACATGTACATTGTGGCCCTGGTACGTGTCATATTTTTATGATGTTATGTTATGTATGATTATGCTATGTTATGAAATTACGACATGATATGAATGTTATATGATGTATGTACTTCCAAATGTTACACCATGTGTATTATGTTAACATGTTCACATCATGCCTATGAGACATGGATAAATCATGTGTGTTAACCATTAAAGATATGTCTAGTATATATATGCATGTCTCAACGATATCTCATGCATTTTGTATGTCATGTGAATCAGAATACTTCATTCATTATGATTAGTACGGATGCGTACACCATGATACTATACGTGTTCCTTTCCCTCTGTGGCTTCCAACAACGTGAATGTGCGCTAACCCGTAGTTAGGCCCAGAGGTACATAAACGAGCCTGTTGGTGGGTCCATGTGCACATACCTGGGCCGTGTGTAGAGAAGTACTATACATTCAACCTTGTCTTAATTAGAAAGTTGAGACTAAGGAAAACTTTTATGAAAAGATAGGTAGGACCAGGNGACTTAGACCAACCAAGTAAGTGGCTTTATTGTTCGACGCCTATAGACTTGGTTTGATGATTTGTATGCTNGAAAAGATAGGTAGGACCAGGATTGCATTTCCCAACTCCAACACTGGGGATAATTACTGAGTATTGGATAATTACTAAGTATTAGACACTCATATACGAAGTATTGTATCATTTTCAGGTAAAGTTAAGACACTCATATACGAAGTATTGTATCTTTGTGGAAGCCATGGATACAAAGTCACGACAGTAACATTTTGGCTTAATGTTGTAGCCCTTAAGTTGGATTAGGACGTTAACATTATTTGAAAACTTTTGTTATTTCGATTTCGCTGTTATTATCATCATTGTTGTTTCAAATGAATTTTTATAAACATTTAATTCTATGACAATGTTTTAATAAATCGTTGTAAAGGATTTTCGCACTTGGTAGTCAAGATATGCATGTAGTAGTTGTTGGGTTTTATATCCTAAAACTCATAGTTTGTAAACAAAAACATATTCTATTTTCAATAAAGTTATTATTGTTGTTTATTCAATAAAGATTGTTATTGAAAAAGTAAACTTTACGATCATTAATCTAAATCCAATAAACTAAGAACACTCTGGCTATAGTATGATTACTTGAACTATATGTAGAGACATAAGAGTGGATCAAGTTCAAGTATATAGTCAAAATGATCTATAGTATAAGGATAAGGCTGAGTACCTTATTCTGGGGACACTATGGATGCGGCCCACTTTTGTATATGATATAAACAATGCGATCACTAAATTGTGCATGTGGAGACATGTGAGTGGGGGCGTCCTATGCAATGAGTATTGCATAAGATCGGACCATGAAGAAAACCACTCTCACTTTATAATGTCGTTTACTGTTGAGACTGATTTTCTTTTCATTCGATAACCTAGGTAAC
>NW_019646458.1:7521-8593 GCF_002806865.2 Cucurbita pepo subsp. pepo
AGAGAAGAAGGCTGACAAGAGCAAGGTAAGATGCTACAATTGTCAAGGCCTAGGCCACTATGCCTCAGAATGTCGGAAGGTGAAGTGTTATAATTGCCAAAAGATTGGCCATTATGCATCCGACTGTAGATCGAAGAAAAGGGAGGACCATTATGCATCCGACTGTAGATCGAAGAAATGGGAGGATCAGGCGCACTTGGCTGAGACGCAAAGTGATGAGGATGAGCCAGCCTTACTTACAGCACAAGTTTGTGAAGTCCGAACTCTCGGTTCACCAGAGTTGACGGAAATGGCTCTTTATGAAGAGAAGATTGTCCCGGAAGAAATTGAGAAGAAAAACAACATTTGGTTCCTAGATACGGGAGCCAGTAATCACATGACTGGTTGTCGAAGTTGGTTCTCGGAATTGAACGAGTCAGTGACCGGCACGGTGAAGTTCGGAGATGGATCACTTGTAGAGATAAAAGGACGTGGAGATGTGAAGATTGAATCAGAGAAAAAACAGAGAAGCGAGAATAGAAGAAGAGCGATGGCGAGAAAATCGTTGGCGGTGTGAAGTTTGAATCCGAGGAAAAGAGTGATGGCGTTGTGGCGGAGGTTCAGAATGTGGCAACGGAGGTAGCGAAAGCAAAGGAGATAAAAGAGAAGGACTGTGATGGCGAGAAGAAGGAGAAGGAGGACGGAAACAATGGCTGTGCTATTGGAAAACAGGTCGCCGGAGAAACGAAAGCAGAGAAGGAGAAGGAGGCCATTGTTTTCGGCAGTGCAGTTGAAGTGGCACAGGTAATTAAACCTGTTGAGGAAAAGCCATTGGCCGGACAAGTAGAACAGGTAATTAAAACTGTCGATGAAAAGCAGTTGCCCATTGAAAGGAAGACAGAGAAGAGGAAGGCGGAGATAATGGCGACAACTTTCATCCTGTGAAGCGGAGTATATTGTGGCGACGTCAGCTGCTTGTCAAGGAATATGGTTAGGACGTTTACTGAAAGAATTGGTTTGAAGAATGTAAGAATGTGAAGATCGAAATACAAGATTAAGGGGATGATTTGTTAGTTTATTTAATCTTGTATTA
>NW_019646458.1:12083-16681 GCF_002806865.2 Cucurbita pepo subsp. pepo
TGAGGAAAAAGAAATTTGAACTACAAAAGGTTAGTATTCAAACTCATTAAATTTTAATACTTATGAACATGCTAGTTATTTATAATTGATGTTCTAAAACTGACTAAGATCCAAATTGCTTCCGCATGTGTTATATTAACACCATCAATAGCAACCTTATTTACGTGAGTTGTAACATTATATTAAATGTTTGCTCATGAAATATTATTGGCTTTTATTAGAATATTTTACCACTTTTATTATAAAGTATATTGAAAAATGACAATTATCTACTAAAAAGTCTTTAAAACGAATTTCTCACTACAATCATCACAAAAATAAATGGAACATTTTCCAGTGATAGAAATTAAAATAGGATCAGGGTGTGGGAAGACTTCCCTAACCCTATCTCGTTTTGTAAACATCTCTAAGTGAGTCCAAAAAATGACTCAAGTTGATTTTTTTTTTTATAGAAAATGTGATATTATTAGAAATATTTTGTTTTTTTTTTATGGGCTTAGAAGAAACTTCTTAAATTTATGTAAGGCATGTTTTGATCATTTAATGTACATTTTATTTAAGTTATTCTATTTTAACATACAACTTGGTTCATAATTTACCTTAAAATTATAAAATTAATTTTATTTGTAATGACCATTAATTATTTTAGATTTATTATATATATTACCCTCTCATATGACTAATTTTGTTGTTTTATTGATTTTTACACATATACTTCAATTATTTATCTTATTGAAAATCTAATAAATTATATTTCAAAAAATAATTTACTAAGACAATTTAATTCCAATTAATATATATATATATATATATAAAAGTTGATCGTATAACTTTTTTTTATTCAAAGACATATATCTTATTCAATAAAATTAGACTTGTATTAAATTTTAAACCATACATAACATAATATAAAAAAGATAGAAAATTAGAAAGACACGTCTTTAATAAGAAGCAAGAAGTCTAGTTGGGGACGTCAAAGAAGTTGATAAGGTTGTTCTTGTTGTTGAGGTCAGTATACACAAGGGTGCCATAGGTTCGGCTATTAGTCCCCTCAAGAGCTGTTAATCGAAGGTTATAGTTGGTCCCGGCCACAATTTGCATTTCTCCGCTAATCACTTTTTGAAACTGAAGTTGAGTTTTTGCTTGTTTATTGTGTTCATTCACTGCGAACTCACCTAAGCTCTGAATCTCTGGTTCATCTATATTTTTTATTGGTTTGTAGCTGCCAGCCAAATCTAAACGTTGGGTTGCCACCGCGAGCGACGATAGCGATAGGACGTAGAGGAGAAGGGAAGCCACGAAGAAAAGAGCCTTAGCCATGATAATAAAGTTTGAAGAGGATGAAAAATATTTGATGGTTTGTCTAAGGAAAAGGTTGGTGGGTATTTATAGGAATGGATAAATGCATGAATGGAGAGGAAATTAGCATTTTTTTAAAATAGTTAATTCATATTCTTTTTATAGTTAGAACATATAAAAAATAAAAAATAAAAGAATATTTATGTCCTACCTGGCATAAATCAAATAAGGTAATCCATTAAGGTAATAGTAGTTCCTACCGTAAATAAATAAAAAGTCAATTATGGTTCTTAAATCTACTAATTAAAAGCAAAACAAACTCTTTTAATTTAAATCTACCCGTTAAAGCAAAACAAACCCTTTTAATTTTAGTTTGAAATAAATTAAAAATTTGAACTAAATCCAATAGAATTATAACAACGGGAAAGAAAAAATAATAATAAATAAATAATAAAATATAGCAATGTTATCCGAGCTGCTACTCTCACCTATCTCCCAACTATCTCTCTCCTCAGGAATAGGGTTATGAATAGGGTTCATGAATATAGACCTAAGGAATCTAGACTGTTATGAGAAATAGGGTTCATGAATATAGACCTAAGGAATATAGGGTTCATGAAATTGTAAGTGTTTGCATTTAACCCTAATAGTGGAGTCACTTACTAAGTATTATATTTAAAATACTGAAGGCACGTGCTACTCTATTTTAGGTAAAAGAAAAACATCCATGTACGATTGACGATGACATCGCAACTCGAGACCATGACACATGCATATGGTAGTCACATTTATTTTTCTCAGATGTAGGCTATAATAGGATAATGTTTTAAATTTAATTGTTCATTTATTTTATTTAGTTCTTTGTTGTGTCGCTTTAAATACGCTTTCAAACAGGTAAGTCCATAACTTTGTTTTAAGATAAGATTTATGTCTTACGTGTATACAGTAGCGACCTTAGATGAAGCAGAAAATTTTAGATCGTTACAAATATTATACTTAAAATCTTTTAATTTTAATTTTAAAGAGTTTAAAATAGTAGAATTTTAAAATTATTCATTAAATGAATCACTCTTGTATGTTTATTCACCTTGTATTTAATAGTTAATTAAGATTTATTAAATTATAAATAAAAATTAGCTACATAAAAACTCTATTTAAAAATAATTTTATCTTGAAGTGTTTATGGAAAGAAATTTTTATTTAAACACTAATATTTATTGAAAGAAGACTTTTATTTAAACATTCACGGACTTTTATTTAAATACTAAAAATGAGAGTTGAATAAGTCAGACTTTCAATTAATAATTTGAAATAAACACAAAATGTGAGAAAGGATGGTAGTTTTATATCGGATTCTTGACCTATCCCAAGACAACACTTAGGATAAAATTAGATATCTAATATGATGGTTTACTTACAAAGAACTTATTAAAGTTTTTCATAATGTCGTTAACCAAATTAGTGATTACTTAATATTATGGAAATAAGAGTTATTATTGTATATATTGTATTCTAACATTGTACGTATCAAATTGGGTCCATGTAGATAAGCCATAACATGTAACAAAATACGTCAGTTATTTATATATATATATATAAAAAAGTATATTCTACGATCCAGATTGTTCCTATCTTGCGTGTTCGGTATTTGGAAGTGAGTTCTTTCGATCCACGTGGCTTTAGTTGTTAAGTTAAACGTTGGCTGTCTCCTCGAGTGGCTTGTTGAAAATTCCCATGAATAGCATGCGCTGGATGTTTAGATATTCCTACACAGTGTATAATGTTACAAAATCATTAATATCTCAATAGTCTAACTCCAAGAATTGTATGAGCATGTATATTTTAGGAAAAAGGATTGAGGTATTTTAAGAAGAGAGATATCTAGGTATTTTATAAAAAATGATTTAAGGTATTTTAGGAATAAATGATTGTGTTTGTTTTGCATCATACATTATACCATGGTTAAAAGCTATCGAGATCTGATGCATTTTTGTGTGTCATGTGCATCGGGATACTTTCCCTTTTATGATTGAGTATGAACACGCACATTACGACTGATGATTAATGACATTTATGTTTGCAATGATGTAATGCAGGCTCTTTCCCTCTATGGTGTCTAGCACAGCCCGTTAGCGAGTGCTAGCTCGATGACCAGGCCTAAGGGACGTGCGGGCTCACTTGGTTGACACATGCTCGCACATGGGGGCCATGTATAGAAAAGTACTACACATCCAACCTTACCCATACTCGAAAGCTATCTAAGGCCATGTTATGATGGTTTCAAATGATAAGTCCTTCGATCTTGCATGTGTTTGCATTTCCCAACCCCAATAGAGAGGTTACTTACTGAATATTTTTAAAATACTTGAGGCATGTGCTACACATACATTTCAGGCAAAGGTAAGACACCCTTATACGAATGACGGTGGCATTGTGATGAAGGCAATGAAACCAATTTTAAGGTAATTGCATTATGTCTTAGGTTAGAAGAGGACATTGAATTATTTTTTTCTTTTTGTTTCAAATGCTACACTATTCATTTTTTTGCTTTACCATTTGTCTTCAAGGTTTTACTTCAAACGATTAAATCCATGGTATCGTTTGAAATTATTTTAAATGAATGTTTTCATAATTAACCGTCATCTCATGTATGTATGTGGTAGCGATCTTATTATAGTAGAAAAATAGAGTCGTTACAGTTGATATTAGAGCTTCAGGCTTATAAATTCTATAGACTAGCTATAGGCTCAGGTTATTCTCATGGCTTTATAGTGAACGCCTCGTCACTGTCCAGCATGTCTTACGAAAGATAATAAATGATGTTTTATGTTTTGATTTACTATGCTTAGAATTGCATGATGTATGGATGATTAATAACATATTTATATTTATCAAGATTTGTATAGATATTGAGAAATTGTATCATGAAAAGTATAGCCTACTTGTTCCGGTGAGGCACCAATCCATACTTCGTATTCCGTCGAAGTTAGTCATGTTCACTATTATTAGGTCTATGCTTAGGGTTTGTTCTGCACGTCCCTCAAATTCTTTTCCACTTGTACCAAAGTGTTTGGACCTATTAAGCATTCACCAAATTCATTTCGTAACTCTAATTCCTAACTTAAGTGAAATAAATATGTCAATATTATTTAGTTGTTTGGATCACATAATTCAAATGTTGTTTATCGTCGTGCAACTTGATAAAACACAATATATATTATTATTTATTATTATTATTATTATTATTTTTTTTTTAGGGATGAGGAGGGAGATTTTGGGACCGTGGATTGTGGATTGAT
>NW_019646458.1:16892-38894 GCF_002806865.2 Cucurbita pepo subsp. pepo
TTTTTTTTTTTTTTTTTTTTTTTTTTTTTTTTTTTTTTTTTTTTTTTTTTAATTATTTTTTCTATGAATATGTGTTTAGATGCCAAGCAATTTATTCATAAAATATCTATATATTTATTTCTAATATATATATATATATATATATCTTTATTCTATATTTTTAAAATATCTGAATCATTTTTTAAAATATATAAATATCTTTATTCTCAAAATATCTAAATCTAATTGCTAAAATATATAGATAATGAGCTCATACAATTATTGGACTTGACTCTATTGAGATACGGATGATTTTACAACATTATACATGATGTAGGAGCATCTAAACATCCAGCACATGCTATTCATGGGAATTCTCAACAAGCTACTCGAGGAGACAACCAACATTTAAATTAACAACTAGAGCCACATGGAACTTATGATCGAGGAATATGAGGACTAATAGCTTGGTTGGACATATGTCGAGTTTTCTATGCTTCTCTTAACTTAAAGGTCAATGGATGCTTCTCGAAAGAACCCCCTTCCAAAGAACGAACGTGCAAGAAACACTCTGAACGGTAGAATATTTGAAGCATTTTTTTTAACAAAATGTTATACTAGAATAACTCTTATTTCTATAATATTTAGTTATCACTAATTTAGTCAACGACATTATTAACAACTCTAATGAGTCCTTCGTAAGTGTAAACCATCATATTAGATATCGTAGTTTTACCGCGTTGTCTTACAATAGGTCAAGAATTTAAAATAAAACTAAAATCTTATCAGTTTTTGATGTTGACCCTCATATTGATGCTTGCAAACACTTTCGGCACCTTTGATAGAGACGATTCAAAAGTAGTTGTCATGCCTACATGTATCTAATGTTGTGAATTAATAATATAGAAGGTAAGATATGTTGTTACTTTTTTTCACTCCCTATTTTGAAAATATGTTTTAGTGTTCGTTCAATAAATATCTCGAGACACAATCATTTTTATATAGAGTTTTCTTATAATTAATTGTTATTTACAATTTATTAAATATTAATTTACTATTAATTACTATATTAACAAACATACCTAAAATAATCTTTATTTCTATAAAAAAAAAGTTATAGTTTTAAAATTCTACCTTTTAAACTCTTCAAAATTAAAATTCTACCTTAAAATAGTCTTATTACTTCAATTTTCTAATTTATTCTAAATTAAAATGAGAAGAGTTTCTTATTAAACATAAATGGTCTATTTTATTTTATTTTATTTTATTTTATTTTATTTATTTATTTATTTATTTATGGTAGAAACTCTTTCCTCTTTCGAACTATAAATAGAATGTGCATTTAATGGATAAATAACTTTTTAAAAAATTGTAATGTCCTCCCTTCATGCATTTATCCATTCCTATAAATACCTATCAACCTTCTCCTTCAACAACTCATCAAATACTCTTCATCATCTTTAAATTTCATCAACCATGGTTAAGTCTCTTTTTTTTTTATGGCTTCTCTTCTCCTCTACGTCTTATCGCTATCGTCGCTCGCAACCACAATCCAACGTTTAGATTTGGTTGGCAGTTACAAACCAATCGTAAACATAGCAACCAATCGTAAACATAGCTGAACCACAGATTCAAAGTTTAGGTGAGTTTGCTGTGAATAAATAGAATAAACACTTTGTTTCTCTTAATTGGTCTAATTTGTCATCTTTCTCGCTTTCATTTTCTACTATTTGAGTGATGCTGTAATATTATGGAAGAACAAGAAGATGAACTTAAACTATTGAATGTACTGCTTCCTCCAATCAGAGGACCAAATTAAATTTGTATTATTTCTTATTGAACCATTTCATTTTAAAACACTTCATTATTTAGTTATATCAATTATTTATTCATACTCTTAAATTTCAGGCATTTGGGGAGAAATTTGTCTATATGATTAGATTGATTAATTGGAGTTTAAATATGCTTAATCTAGACAAACACATTGAACTAAATTCGAAATGCATGCATGATTAAAGCGATAATACTGAGGAGTGGAAGCACATGGTGCCCCTAAAAAGCCTTCTATTTCCTTTTTTCCTTTTCTCCTTCTCATAGTTGTTACCCTCACTGTTCTAGTAAAAGGCCGTTTGTGTAGGGGGATTATATATGCATTGTAACTTGCTACTATGAAGGTGGAGACGTGTAAGTGATGTTTATTTAAATTTTCCATCTTTTTGGAGTTTGCTTCATTTATGGCCTTCAATGGTTGTTTTTTTTGTAGATTGAATAAAAAATAAAAAATAAAAAAAAAAAGCTTGCAATTTTCCCTCCAAAAAATTATAACTAAGTGAAGAATAAAAGTTAGAACATTGTGTGGAAGGTCAATATGGATTGAATCGTTAAACTAGTTTTCCAGATGTAGTGAAGGGGACAAAGGGATGGGAAGGATGTAGTGAAAGGGATGGGAAGAAAACTCAAGCCTAATCCTATGCCCTGTTTTCTTTTCTTTTCTTTTGTCGAGCAGGTCTGAATTGATAGAAAATGTTAGAGGAACATACTTTCTTGAGTAAGTAAGTTCGTAACCGTGATTATCTTTTTCTGATTGTCAATTTTTTTTTTTTTTTTTAATCTCAGAAACTTTGCAAATGATTGACATAGTTGTTACTAGCTGAGCTGTAGTTTATCTGCACTTCAATCGGGTGCTACAAAGAGATCTTAAGGTATACTAGTACCTATAAAGTATTAACATACCCAAGTTTGCAATTATAAGTCTCATTAATGGTTCTTGATTTTCTTGTTTTTTCAAATTCTCTTCTATTCTAGTGTTCCAATATGTTTCTTGCGAAGAGCAACGATGTCCGACTTGGTACGATGGCTTCCATTTTTTACCTGATGGAATTTCTTTACTAGTTATTTCTTCTAATATTTTGAATTTCTGCACAGAGACTTGCAAAACTACTCAATACAGAAGACCTTGTTTCATCATCATCGGTAAGGATGCAATCTTTGTCTTGTCATAATTTCTCAGTAGAGATGATTTAAAGAAATTATGTGGGGATAATTTTACTGAATGGATCTTCTTCCCGCTTATGAGCAGGTTCCTTTTCCTTTTCTTTTTATGTTTCTCCTTTTACTCTTTGTTGATCATTATTGTTGTGTTGTTCTATAATTTAAAATGATGATACATGTGATGAATGATAAGTTAACATTAATGGTAATTCTGGAAATATCGAAGATGATGTTACTCGATATGATAGCGGTCCAGTGTGATGCATGGACGCTCTCTCCTTCTTTTCTCTAGTTTAATAGACACATTGATATACTTGGGTCAAGAACAACCGAATACCTTAAGCGCAATCTTTTCAATAACCACAGTAGCCATCAGGACTTTATCAAAGACACATAGACAGCTATTAATAAGAAGTTATAATTTGTGCCTATGATTTCATATTTTCTCGTTGCCTTGCTAGTGGAGCATAAACTAAGAAAATACTTATTTTGCAGCTGAGGTTTTTAAACATGTAGACTATATTAAAGAAGAGAGAGGCCAACAGAAAGATGTCGAGTCAACTGCTGTCCTATTAGGGGATCGTTTCTTTGTTGCTAATGTTAAATACTCCAAAGTAGTTGCATCTAGAGCTGGTTAAGGTTGCCTATTATTTTTTTTCTATCAATAGATGATTCTGGGATAGAGGACTTGCACTTCAAAGTCCTGATATGATAACAACGATTCCAGACGTTGAAAATTATTGCAAGTACTGGAAAATATTTTATCTTGTATAACTTTATTTTAGGAAATGATGGGATACTATTATTGTAATGGAAATAGATTATGAATGGGTGCTATGATTATTTNTCAATAGATGATTCTGGGATAGAGGACTTGCACTTCAAAGTCCTGATATGATAACAACGATTCCAGACGTTGAAAATTATTGCAAGTACTGGAAAATATTTTATCTTGTATAACTTTATTTTAGGAAATGATGGGATACTATTATTGTAATGGAAATAGATTATGAATGGGTGCTATGATTATTTTATGTGTTTATTTAGTATTTGAATTAAATTTTATTAAAAAAAATATTATTAAAATTTTATTAAAAAATTTTTTATTAAAATTTTATTATGGTAACTATAATGATTATAAATGATTAATTAATTTTATTATAGCATTAATTTAAAGTTATATATAGCTTAAATAAAATGCCATAAAATGTTTTTATAGCAACGTATATAAGCTATAAATTTACTCTATTATAGCATCTATTATAGCTATAAACGTCATTCTATTATAGCATCTATTATAGCTATAAAAAAACGCTATAAAAAGTCTCAGACTTTTAATAACATAGACTATCACGACGAAAGTCTACGATAGCATTTTTTGTAAGCTATCGTATCTATTATTTGTTGTAGTGACAAATAAAATTAATTTCAAATCATGAATTCATGGTCTCTCAAAATAGAATAACTTCAATGAAATATACGATAAAAAAACATTCATTAGATAATTATAATGAAAATGAAATATTAAAGAAAAATAAGAAAAAAAAAAATTTCCTTTTACGCCCGTTAAAAAATCAAAATATTTATCATTAGAAGTTATTGTAAATACTAAACACTAGAAATACATCAATTAACATTCATATTTCATGCAAGGTAAATTACATCATATTCTATATTATAATAAACATAGAACTAAGTCAACAATGATGTAGTCAACTATAACATAGGCAATGGTGTCAAAATTCAATTATGAATTATATTTGATAATGACCATACAGTAACAACATACACAATCAACGAGATTTCCTTTTCTTATTTTATGCATGACACCTAATGGTGATGAGGCATTAGCGGTGGGACCGTGGAACATGTCAAGCCTAGCTCGTAGGCTAGTCTACATAATCTATAACCTAAAGCTCTGATACCAACTATAACGACCCTAGATTTCTACTAACCTAAAGTCGTTACCGTTATCATAACCTATGCTCTTATATGGAATTAAACATTTAAAACTTCATCGTAAAACACTATCATGGACTTACGTGTTCGAAAACGTCTTTAAAACAACATAACAAAAATAATAAATTAAATAAATAAACAATAAAAGTAAAAACACCTTATCCTAACCTAAAGTTTAAGAAATCAAATACTGCTATCTTATGCATGTGTCATGGTCTTGACTTGCAATGTCTTCGTCAACCATACATGGATGCCTTGTGTTTATCTAAAATAGAAGTAGTACACGGCTGGAATATTTTAAGAAATAGTCAGTCAGTGACCCCATTGGGGTCAAGGAATGCAAACACATGAACTCATGATTAGGGACCTATCATTAAACCGTAATAGGGGTGGCTTCCAGTCCGGACAAAATTGGATGTGTAGTACACACGTCCCACACATNCCCCCCCCCCCCCAGGACCCATCATAGTCGAGCTAGCTGTCCGTAGGACGTTCGAAGGTCAGCAGACCCTGAGTGTCATACAAGACATGATCATCATCATTATCATAGTATACGTGTCCGTACTCGTCATCATAAATGAGGAAGTATCCCGATGTATATGAACACACAAAATGCATAAGGTCCCTACCGTTTTCATCTTTAAATCATCTTTATGACATAACCCTATACACCGTTCACATATTACTGTAAGTAATGTGCATGCATTGGCCTTCATACGTTCATCATCATTAAAATTAACTTGGTTGTCTTTGAAAACTCATCGTCATAATGCATCATAACATTTAATACATGCACATCATCATATTAAATTATTTCATCATCATACGTCTCACATCATCTTGTTATCATGCATCATCATCATCATGTCAACATCACATCATCATGGAACATCATCATATAACATCATCACATCATCAATTAGCATCATCACGTCATCACATAGGGGACCATGCAAATGCNGGGCCATGCTAATGCAAACAACACATGCAATCATGATTAAGGGACCTATCTCTAATCATCATAGGACCTCCAGTCTCGAGCAAATTGGATGTGTAGTACTTCCCTACACACGACTCACACGTGCGAGTGTGAGTCCCCAGGGCGCTCGCACACCCCCTGGACCCTCTGGTCAAGCTAATCTGTAGCGACGTCCGGAGGTCAGCGGAACCCCATAGTGTCATGCGCCTCATGAACACCCTCATCTGTGTGCATTGGCAATCGTGCGCATTCGCACTCATCATCATATTGTGCGCGTCCACACTCATCATCTCTAGGGAAAGTAACCTTATGCTTATGAACATACAATATGCATGAGGTCCCTCTAAATCCATCATAATGTCTCTTCTGACACAACCCTCTAGTCTCATCTCTTTGTTACTCTAGGTAACACATACTCGTGGATATTTATATTAATACCATTTTCAAGCTCTTAGGGTTGTGTCCTATGTCGATTTAAAGACATGATGCAATATGACACTCATCATCATATAGCATGCTCAATATGGAAAACATCATCATATTAAGATAAACGTCACACAATCATCATACTCATCATACTGCCACTATTGGGGTTATATGCAAACACATACAATTTCATGAACCCTATATTCCTTAGGTCTATATTCATGAACCCTATTTCTCATAGCAGTCTATATTCCTTAGATTGCTATCATAACCCTATCGTTCTATCAATCTATCATAATCCTATCATTTTCTATCCATACCCTAACCGTATCATTTTGTCAATCGATTGTGACCATATCGTTTCATATACGTAACTTAACCATATCATTATATTAATCATATCTTAACTATACATAACATTATTGTATATTTTTATCAACCTATCATAACTATAGTCTTTTCTATGCATAACCTTATCGTATCGTTTTATGAACATATCGTAGTCTTATCGTTACATTACGTCTAGTGAATCCTTCTCATATCCTATTTCAAACGTATCATTGAACTCATCGTATCGTAAGTATGATCATACAATTCACATATCATAACATATGCATATCATATCATAATCATATCGATTCATAAACAATTCACACATACCAATATATATGACATGTGCTGAACTACAGAGCACGTGTCAACATCAAATATAACCATGCCGATAGTAAAGTCATATTCTCCATTATTATTGTTTTATAGAAGATATTGTTATGTTATACGAAAGAATTTGATAGAGTTTTTGACCATATTTCCTCTATTTTATCTTTTAATTCCCTTTTTACACTATGTATTTACTCGGTTAAATTTAAAATTTTCCTTTTCCTCAACTTCCATTTTTTTCTTGTTAATCAATTTTAATTTCCAAGTCTCACTGTATTTTTCTTTTTTTAAACCTGTTACCATGTACTAGAACTAATATAATGCTAACTAAAATCTTATAGATTCATGAATCAAGAAGAGATTTGATTTTATTGTAACACAATAGATGGTATAAAGTAAATGAGATCTAAAATATAATTATCATAATAACAATTCTTATTTCCAAATCTCATTATTTTTTTTTCTAACTAAAATCTTATTGATTCATCAATGAAAAACAGATTTGATTCTATTGTAACACAATAGATTGTATAAAGTATAGGAGATCCGAATATAACTCACCATAATAACAAACCAAAATCTCTCTTGGTAAATCATAAGAAAAGGAGATCTTGTAACATGATTAGGTAAAGAAAAAAGATATCTCAAATATGAATTTTCATAATAACAAAGAAAAATCTCAATAACTAAATCTGTATATCTTTCAGTAAATTTGTATTTTTTTTTTTTTTTTTTTAGAATAACCAATACATTCTTGGTGACTCAGTTTTTAGGAGAGAGATAGTTGGCGAGAAGTTAGTGAGAGCCGTTTGGATAAGATTGCTATATTTTTTTTTAATTTATTATTTTTTTTTTATAGTTGTTATAATCCTATTGGATTTAGTTCATTTTCTAATTTATTCCAAATTAATTTAAAATTAAAAGAGTTTGTTTTGCTGGGTAGATTCAAGGAACCTAATTGACTTTTTAATTAATTAATTATTTATTTATTTATGATAATAACTGCTGCTACCCTATTTAATTAATTCCAGGTAAGACCATAAATGACTCTTTTATTTTTTTTATATGGCACTAACTATTACGTCGTGGAATTAAACTTTATTAGTAAACCTATAAAAAGAATATGAATTAACTATTTTTAAAAAATTGTAATTTCTTCCCCATTCATGCATTTATCATTCCTATAAATACCCACCAACCTTCTCCTTAAACAAACCATCAAATACTTTTCATCATCTTTAAATTTTACCACCATGACTAAGGCTCTTTTCTTCATGGCTTCTCTTCTCCTCTACGTCCTATCGCTATCGTCGCTTGCGGTAGCAACCCAACGTTTAGATTTGGCAGGCAGCTACAAACCAATAAAAAACATAGATGACCCCGAGATTCAAAGCTTAGGTGAGTTCGCAGTGACCGAACACAATAAACAAACAAAAACTCAACTTCAGTTCCAAAAAGTGATTAGTGGAGATATGCAAATTGTGGCCGGGACAAACTATAAGCTTCGATTGACAGCTCTTGAGGGGACTGATAGCCGAACCTATGGCACCCTTGTGTTCACTGACCTCAACAACAAGAACAACCTTATCAACTTCTTTAACGTCCCCAACTAGACTTCTTGCTTCTTATCAAAGACTATGTGTCTTTCTAATTTTCTATCTTTTTTATATTATGTTATGAATGCTTGGAATCTTGATCAACCTTAGGTATGGTTAAAAACTTAATACAAGTATAATTTTCTTAAATAAGATATATGTCTTTGAATAAAGGATTTATAAGATCAACTTTTATTTATGTAAATAAAAAAATAAAAATCACATGAAAGGGTACATACATATAATAAATCTAAAATAATTAATGTCATCACAAATAAAATTAATTTTATAATTTTAAGTAAATGATGAACTCAACTTGTATGTTAAAATAGAATAAC
Organism: Cucurbita pepo subsp. pepo; assembly: GCF_002806865.2. Classification (NCBI taxonomy): domain Eukaryota; kingdom Viridiplantae; phylum Streptophyta; class Magnoliopsida; order Cucurbitales; family Cucurbitaceae; genus Cucurbita; species Cucurbita pepo. The sequence continues at coordinate 25,820 of NW_019646458.1, forward strand.
TTAAATAAAATAAATAATACAAAATTTAAACATTCATTACCTAATTATAATGAAAATTAAATATTAAAGAAAAAAATTTAAGAAGTTTCCTTCTATGCCTAGTTTAAAAATCAAAATATTTCTAGTGAAAAGTTATTATAAATAATATTAAATTTTCCATTAAAAAAAAAAAAAATCAAATTGAGACTTTTGTACTCATAAATGTTTACAAGACCGGATAGGATTAGGGAAGTCTTCCCATACCTATGTCCTATTTTAATTTCTATCACCGCGAAATGTTCCATTTATTTTTCTGATGATTCTCGTGAGAAATTCGTTTTAAAGACTTTTTAGTAGATAATTGTCATTTTTCAATATACTTTCTAATAAAAACGGTAAAATAATAATCTAATAAAATCCAATAATATTTCATGACCAAACATTTAATATAATGTTACAACCCACGTAAATAAAGTTGCTACTACATGCATGTCTTAACTACCAAGTGCGGAAATCCTTTACAACGATTTATTAAAACATTGTCATAGAATTAAATGTTTATAAAAATTCATTTGAAACAACAATGATGTTAGTAAACAGCGAAATCAAAATAACAAAAGTTTTAAAATAATGTTAACGTCCTAATCCAACTTAAGCGCTACAACATTAAACCCAAATGTGACTGCCGTGACTTTGTATCCATGGCCTCAACAAAGACACAATAATTCATATATGAGTGTCTTAACTTTACCTGAAAAATAAGTAATACGTGGCTTGAGTATTTAGCACTCAATAATTATCCCCAGTGTAGTTGGGAAATGCAATCATGGTAAGACCTATCTTTTCATAAAATTTTTCTTTAGTCTCAACTTTCTAATCAAGACAAGGTTGAATGTATAGTACTTCTCTACACACGGTCCACGTATGTGCACATGGACCCACCTATTGGGTTTTATGTCCTAAAACTCATAGTTTGTAAACAAAAACATATTCTATTTTCAATAAAGTTATTATTGTTTTTTATTCAGTAAAGATTGTTATTGAATAAAGTGAACTTTACGATCATTAATCTAAATCCAATAAACTAAGAACACTCTGGCTATAGTATGACTACTTGAACTATATGTAGAGACATAAGAGTGGATCAAGTTCAAGTATATAGTCAAAATGATCTATAGTATAAGGATAAGGCTGAGTACCTTATTCTGGGGACACTATGGATGCGGCCCACTTTTGTATATGATATAAACAACGTGATCACTAAATTGTACACGTGGAGACATGTGAGTGAGGGCGTCTTATGCAATGAGTATTGTATAAGATCGGACCATGAAGAAAACCACTCTCACTTTATAATGTCGTTTACTGTTGAGACTGATTTTCTTTTCATTCGATAACCTAGGTAACTCGGTTTTAATCCTGAGCTAAGCATGAACTCTTGTTTATTCGGAATTATCCTTAGATTTGAATGGGTGAGAGTGGCTCTAGTTCGCCGACTCAACAGGCCTCCCATTTCAGGGGTAAGACTGGGTGAATGGCTGGGGACGTGGGGTGCAAGACGGAATTCACTCCTACCCACTTTTAGGGATAGAAGAAAGGTAGTTCCCTTAAGCACTGACTCCAGGTCTTGAACAAGGGGCCCCACCCTCTCATTGGCCTGAGAGGGATTCGGTTTACTGGTTGGACCACAAACCAATTGTTCATTAGAGGATCAGTGAGACATAAGGAACAAGAAGTAACTTTAGGGGTAAAACGGTAAATTGACCCAGCTCTAGTTACGAACAACCTGTGAAGGATCGACTTACTAATCATGGTTATATCAAATGGACAGAAATATATCTATAGTGAGGGGAGTGCAACTACTAGGCTATAGTGGAGTGTCCTAGTAGTTAACGAATGTTGGTTAACAAGGTTAATGAGTTTAACCGGTTAATCTTGGATCGTTGGAGCCCATGATCTATAGGTCCATTAGGTCCCTCTGCTAGCTCATATCGGACTAAACCATAGAACAGTGTGACGAGTGAGTTCGAAGTGTTCGAATTCAAATTAGGGAATATGCGCTACATATACACGATATATTTAACCGCATTTTTGTTTTATTTACAAATTAAACAAAATGAGAGAATATGAGATATTTAAATAAGATTTAAATATCGTAATCAATTATGTGTCGGAATTGATTGGGATTGACATTTGAATTAATATTAAATATTAATTAAATAGTTTAATTAATCATTTAATGTTACTTTAATTTGAAATTCAATATTCAAATTAATTGTTGAATTAAGATGAAGAAAGTCAAAATGTTGACTTCATTTAATGGAAAAATCCATGTTAGTGGAATTTTGAGGTGTCAAAATTTGGTTTAACCAAACTTGCATGCCAAATAAACCTCACAAGTTTGAGTGGAATTTTAAGTGTCAAAATTTAGTTAACTCAAACATGCATGTTTGCCACATAATTCCAAACATAGTGGAATTTCAAGTGTCAAAATTTGGTGATCTCAAATTTGCATGAACATGCACAAACCTGACTCTTTAAATAGAGTGATCAGGGTACATGGAAGGTCTTCTTCTTCTTAGTGAAAAACCTTGAGAAAAACCTCTCACAAACACTCTCTTCATATATACAAAATTCCTCCCAAGTTTAGTCACTCACCGGATTCCACAATCCCGTTCTAAGGCCGGAGGATAGTGGAGAAGACACTAGTGGTGGTTCGAAACCGGTTCGTGAGGAAAAAGAAGTTTGAACTACAAAAGATTAGTATTCAAACTCATTAAGTTTTAATACTTATGAACATGCTAGTTATTTAGTATAATTGATGTTCTAAAAGTGCCTAAGATCCAAATTGCTTCCGTATGTGTTATATTAACACCATCACCACCAACAAGCTCGTATACGTACCTTTGGGCTTAACTACAGGTTAGCGCACATTCACGTTGTTGGAAGCCACAGAAGGAAAAGAACACGTATAATATCATGGTGTACGCATCTGTACTAATCATAATGAATGAAGTAGCCTGATGAACATGACATACAAAATGCATGAGATATAGTTAGAGACATGCATACATATACTAGACATATTTTTAATGGTTAAAACACAAGATTTATCAATGTCTCATAGGCATGAAGTGAACATGTTAACATAATACACATGGTGTAACATTTGGAAATACATACATCATATAACATTCATATCATAACGTAATTTCATAACATAGCATATTCATACATAACATAACATCATAAAAATATGACAGGTACAAGGGCCACAATGTAAATATTTTTCATATAACATACAAATCATCAAACCAAGTCTATAGGCGTCCAACAGTAAAGCCACTTACTTGGTTGATCTAAGTCAAAGTTGCTAATTATTCTTGGTACAAGTCTTAATCTGCTTGTTGAAGTTCAATTCAACCTATATTTGGCTCACAACATCGGATTATGGGTCAGGTCAGTTTGGGTTACTGGAGATGGGTAGCTACTAGGTTGGAGGTACATCTAGGCTGGATTGCATAGATCGTTGGGTTGGTTTGGCAATTGCAGTGTGGCTGGAGAAGTCTAGGTCGCTAGCATCACTGGTGTGGACTCAACAACCAAGGTTTGGATGGCTAGGTTGCCAAAGTTTTGATCTAGAGCTTTGTTCGGTTTTCAAAGCTGACTTCATACTTACTTTCGTACTTACTAATTTGTAATGTGCGTCGGGTCGGTCAAGTACTTGCGAAACATGGACACATGGAATACATTATGAATCACGAAGAGGGATGATGTGTAACAACCCTAGATTTCTACTTATTTAGAGTTGCTACCGTCATCATAGTGTAATCATTTCTATACAGAAATAAATGTTTAAAATTCTTCATAAGACATAAATTTCATGTTAAAACACAGTCATGGACTTACATGTTCGAAAAAACATCTTTAAAATGACATAACATTAAACTAAATGGAATAAATAAACATTTAAATTAAAAACATCATATTCTAACCTAAGTCTAAGAAAATAAATGTGAATACCCTATGTATGTGTCAAGGTCTCAAATTACGATGTCGTTGTTAGCCGTACATAGATGTCTTGCCTTTACCTGAAATAGAAGTAGCACGTGGCTTGAGTATTTTAAGAAATACTCACTAAACGACCCCACTATTAGGGTTAAATGCAAACACATACAATCATGAATGGGACCTATCATACCAGTCTATTTTCCTACGGGAGCTATCCTAACAGACAATTGGATGTGTACTTAATTTTCCTACACACGGTCCACACGGTCCACACAGTCTATTTTCTACGGCAGCTACCTTAACAGACAATTTGATATGTACTTAATTTTCCTACACACTGTCCACACGCGCGAGTATGGACCAACAAGTTAGTTCACACACCTCCTGGGCCCCTTTCTAGTCGGGCGAGCATTCTCTGGTAGTTGTTGATGTTAGACACTCGTTAGAATAGCGACCGTTGCGGCAGCATTATGATAAATATAATGATTGTTCCCTTGTCTTGTAGCGTACGCGTCCGTACTATCGTGAATGAGAAGGGGTATCCCCCGATGCATGAACACACAATAATGCATGAAGTCTCAACATTTTTTCATTTTCATTATCATTTAATACAACCCCGCTAACGTTTTCCTTCATATCATATCATTTCTCATATCGTGTATCATGTCTTTCATGTGTACGCCGGGATTGTATTTCATGCTAGCCCATCATTTTGCATGTCAATCATATCATATCAATCATGTGACACATATACCATATCATAGCGTTTTCATGCTTTCAGACATAACAGTCGAAATCATGCATATATCCCATCATATCATAACAGTCACATAACATATTTCACGCAAGCCTTCAACCTATCATATCACAAACATATTAATTCATCAAACACATCATACCATAACATATATCATATCATTTTCATTTCATATCATAGTCATATCATTTCGTTAACACTTCATAGTCATTTCGTTCCATATGTATATCCTAGTCATATCGTTTCCTAAACTTGTTGTAGTTTTATCGTTCTTATACATATCAAAGTCATATTATTTCATGAACATATCTTAGTCATATCGTTTTCCAATCGTATCCTAGCCATATCGTTTTCCAAACGTATCCTATCCATATCATTTTATGACGTATCCTAAACATATCGTCTTATCAACCTATCATAATCATATCATTTTCTATATATAACCTAATCATATCACATTTTCTTAAAAAAAAAATCAAATTGAAACGTTTTTGTACTCACTTAGAGATGTTTACAAGGCGGGTTAGGGTTAGGGAAGTCTTCCCATACCCGTGTTCTATTTTAATTTCAATCATCGTGAAATGTTCCATTTATTTTTGTGATGATTCTGGTGAGAAATTGGTTTTAAAGACTTTTTAGTAGATAATTGTCATTTTTCAATATACTTTCTAATAAAAGCTGTAAAATATTCTAATAAAATTCAATAATATTTCATGAGCAAACATTTAATATAATGTTACAATCCACATAAAAGGTTGCTACTACATGCATTTATTGACTACGAAGTGCAGAAATCCTTTACTACGATTTATTAAAACATTGTCATAGAATTAAATGTTTATAAAAATTCATTTGAAACAACAATGATGTTAATAAACAGCGAAATCGAAATAACAAAAGTTTCAAAATAATGTTAAAGCCCTAATCCAACTTAAGGGCTACAACATTAAACCCAAATGTGACAACCGTGAGTGTATCCATGGCCTCCACAAAGACACAATAATTCGTATATGGGTGTCTTAACTTTACCTGAAAAATAAGCAACACGTGGCTTGAGTATTTAATACTCAGTAATTATCCCTAACGTTGGAGTTGGGAAATGCAATCATGGTAAGACCAATCTTTTCATAATTTTTTTTTCTAGTCTCAACTTTCTAATCAATACAAGGTTAATGTATAGTACTTCTCTACACATGGCCCATGTATGTGCACATGGATCCACCAACAGGCTTGTATGTGTACCTCTGGGCCTAACTACGGGTTAATGCACATTCACGTTGTTGGAAGCCACAAAGGGAAAGGAATGCGTATAATATCATGGTGTACGCATCCGTACTAATCATAATGAATGAAGTATCGTGATGCACATGACAATTTGTATACTACAACTACAACTTTGCTTGGGATTGGTTGGAATGAAAACTTGATATGGTTATGTAACAACCATAACAAATAAACGTAATAAAAAGACTAAAAATAATATTAATAAGAAAAATAAATGATATTATCTCTCCTTTAACAAGCTTAGATCATAATTTATCATAATTACCGAAAATAAAAAAATAAAAAAATGGGAGAAAAATAAAAATGTCATTCAACTCGACAATCCGACTACCCAGACCAACCCAACTCGAACTATAAGGGTTGAATTGGGTTAAATTAGCTTTTCGAGTTGGTTTGTGTTCATTTTTCTAAACCCGAACTGACTCGGTTCGGTTTTGAGTTTACCGACTAAACCCTCTGATTGACCCGAGCCAAATAAAAATATATAAAATATACTTAAAAGGTTACATAAATGATGGATTTGGCAGAGTGGTACTTTGCCCTAGCTTATAACTCTCACACTCTTGTTCCATGCCAATCAAATAACAGTTTCTAACCAATAATTGTAAAAAAAATAAATTAGCTAAGAATAACTATTTACAGAATTTAAATAAATACACAAACAATAAGGTAGATGTGGTGAATAAAACTAAAAGATAAAAACAAGTAATAGAAAATGAGATCTTAATAAAAATATATTATATTTTTGGTGACACCAAACAGCCTAAGCTAATCAAATAAGTAGTCTTACTATCGAAATGGTTATATTTGATGTTGACACATGCCCCTTAGTTTTGCACGGGTCATATATTTTATATGTGAATTATTTATGAATAGATATGACTATGATATGATATGCATATGTTATGATATGTGAATAGTATGATAACTCTTATGTTATGATGTGTTTAATGATATGTTTGAGATAGGATACGAGAAGTATGCGATAAACTTAATGTTAAGGTATGACTAAGACATGCTTAGGAAACGATATAGTTAGGCTCTATATAATGTAACGATTTGATTATGGCAGATTGAATGAAACGATATGGATAGGATAGGTTCATGCAACGGTATGGCTAGTATACGTTCATGCTGTTAGACGAACACGACTCTCCACAATGGTATGATATTGTCCACTTTGAGCATAAGCTCTCATGGCTTTGCTTTGGGTTTCCCCAAAAGGCCTCATACCAATGGAGTTAGCATTCCTCACTTATAAACCCATGATCATTCCCTAAATTAGTCGATGTGGGACTTCCATCATCCAACACCTCCCCTCGAACAAAGTGCGCCTCCCCTTAATCGAGGCTCGACTCCTTTGGAGTCTTAGTCATTTTTGACTGCCTTCGAGGAGGGGCTTGACTCCTTTTCTTTAGGAGTTCTTTGTTCGATATTTGAGGATTTGAGGATTTACCAATTTATTGGCACGACTAAGTTTAGGGCATGGCTCTGATACCATGTTAGACGAACACGACTCTCCACAATGGTATGATATTGTCCACTTTGAGCATAAGCTCTCATGGCTTTGCTTTGGGTTTCCCCAAAAGGCCTCATACCAATGGAGTTAGCATTCCTCACTTATAAACCCATGATCATTCCCTAAATTAGTCGATGTGGGACTTCCATCATCCAACACATGCAACGGTATGGTTAGGATACATTCATGCAATGATATGGTTAGGATACGTTCATGAAACGATATAAGTAGACGTTAATAAAACGATATGAGTAGGATATGGCGCTTGTGCACACACACATGCATGCACGCACACGCACGCACACACATGCATGTGCGCACACACAATCATTTATTCCTAAAATACCTATATATCTTTATTCCTAAAATACCTCAATCATTTTTCTAAAATACCTGGATATCTCTATTCTTAAAATATCTCAATCCTTTTTTTCTCAAATATATAGACACAATTATTGGACTTGACTATTGAGATATTGATGATTTTGTAACATTATACACTATGTAGGAACTTCTAAACATCGAGCGCATACTATCCACAGGAATTTTCAACAAGCCACTCGAGGAGAAATCCAACGTTTAAATTAACAACTAAAGCCACATAGATCGAAAGAACTCCCTTCCAAATATTGAACACGCAAGATAGGAACAAGCTGGATAGTCGAATATATATATATATATTTTTATTTATAAATAACTGAAGTATTTTCTTACCTATTATGGCTTATCTACCTTGACCCTCTTGGAATAAACTTGATAAGATTAGTTTTTGCTTAAAATAAACTTAAGCTAGTTTTTTAGTTAATTTTTAGTGGGTTTTAAAATTTAATCTGAAAATCCCAAAAGAAAAAAAATGAAAGGCCAACGTTCCTTTTAGGAAGAGTGAGTTGTTGGGTTAGAAATGATGTCATTGCGATGACTATATTTAATTTTAAGAAAGCTTATAAATTAGTTTGTTTTTAATTAGTAAATGTTGAGCAAGAGAGCAGGTAGAGCAGTAAGAAAAAGTAGAAAGAGAAATTGTCTCATTTAAGTAAAATGTAATAGAAAAAGGGGTTTTAAGAATTTTACTGTCGTCTCATTATCATTTTGTAAATGTTTGCATAATCCACCACACGTGAATGATGTGAAAATTCTCTATTTATAATCAAATAAATTACAAGATATGAAAATATTAATAAATAGGAAGAACAATATATGGAAAGATACCTATGGTAAGACGGAAAAATATTTGCCTATAATAAAATATCAAATATGATATATATGGTAAATTATAATTTAGTACTAAATATCCTTAATACCCCACCGCAAGCTGAGCGTCAGATTTGAACGAACGTGAAGCTTGGATCTGAAAAATTCAAAGAGGTTGCGAAACACTTTTCGTGAAGATGTCAACAACCTGGTTCAGAGGAGGCGTAGAGAAACACTTTCTTGGCCATTGAAAATTGCAGAGGGATCGCCGCTCAGCGGCGATGCTGCCTTGGCTTCGACAAGAATATGTCTAACCCATGAAGAGGGATTGTCGCTTAGCAATGATGCTGCCTTGGCTCTGGTGAGAATATGTCTAACCCCAGGAAGTAGAAGGGGAAACCTAGAGCAAGGGACAAAGACAATGTTGAAGCCGGAAGAGTCGCTACATTGGGCGAAGGAGCCAATTTTGGCGAGAAGGGTGGCGGAAACTTGGTTGGCGAAGAGGCCAGTGCAGTGCCCAGATTCCAAAGGTAAATCTCTTCGTAAGGTCGATGGGCTTATCGAAATTCTGTATATTTTCGAAGAGAACGCTGATGAAGATCCTAAGATTAGGGTTTCTATGAAGGATGAAGGGAAAATTGGGAAGAAACTGAAAGAGGCTATGTTTGGAAAAGATGAGGTTGTATGTACAGAGTATGGCAAAGCGAAGGATGATTTGGAGGTCAAAAGGGTGGAGCCGAAGAGTAATCAATCGGCTCTGCATTTGGCAACCATGACGACTGCCCCTGCGGTGTCAAAGCCAACAGTGGTGGTGGAGAAGAACAGTAGAAGATTTCAAAAGCTATTGAAAATAAGAGATCGGGGTTGTTAAACCAAAAGGGCTCTGATACCATGTGAATGTTTGCATAATCCACCACACCTAAATGGTGTGAAAATTCTCTATTTATAATCAAATAAATTACCAGATATGAAAATAGTAATAAATGAAAAGAACAATATATGGAAGATACCTATGCTAAGACGACAAAATATTTGCCTATAATAAAATATCAAATATGATATATATGGTAAATTATAATTTAGTATTAAATACCACTGTCGTCTCATTATCATTAGATGCATGAAGTCTCAACATTTTTTTATTTTCATTATCATTTAATACAACTCCCCTGGCATTTTATTTTCATTTGTAAAGGGTTATTCAGAATTCCTTGTCTCCTTGTCTCTCCCCTCTCGACATCTTCTTATCAGTTTCGTGAGCGTTATTTTAACAAATTAGTATCAGAGCAGTATTATAGCCAATGATAAATATGATGGGTCAAATGACGCTACTGCGATTAACGAAGACGAACTACGAGAATTGGAGCATCTAAATGAAAGCTCTTCTTGGTTCTCAAGACGCATGGGAGGTGGTCGAAGAAGGTTTCGAAGAACCGAAGAATACCACAGGTTATACGCATAAAACAATGCGTTAAAAGAATTTCGATCAAAGGATAAGGTAGCATTATACATGCTGTTCCGGGCTATTGACAAGTCGGGCTTTGAGAAGATTTCCAGGGCAACTACTTCAAAAGAAGCGTGGGACACTTTAGAAAAGGTGTTCCAAGGAACTGACCGAGTCAAGCAAGTGCGTCTCCAAACTCTGCATGGCGAGTTGGAGAGCATGAAGATGAAGGAGTCAGAAAATGTATCTGAATACATTACACGCGTACAGACCGTGGCAAACCAACTAAATTGAAATGGAGAATGTTACTCGGGATACGGGTTGTGGAGGAGATCTTGAGGTCGTTAACTGACAACTTCGAGAATGTTGTATGTGCGATAGAAGAGCCAAAAAACCTAGCTAAGTTCACGGTCAATGAGCTCACTGGTTCTCTCGAGGCACACGAGCAACGTAAGAAGAAGAAGGAGGAGACACTTGATTAAGCACTTCAAACCAAAGCATCAATAAAGAATGAAACGGTACTCTACTTTCAAAATATTCAAGGTAGAGGTCGTGGAAGTCGCGGGAATGGTCGAGGTGGTCAAGACAACAGAAATGAAGGAAATTATAAGGAGAAGAGATAGTCAAGCCAAGCAAATTGGTGTGGAAGAGGACGTAATCAAGGACGCGATCAAGGATATTACTTCAACATCCAGTGTTATAAATGTCAAAAATATGGTCACTATATAAATAATTGTAACTCCGAAAAATGTTACAATTGTGGCAGAATGAGTCATTTTACAAGAGATTGTCGAGCCGAGGAAAATGTGGAAGAAACGATGATGCAACAAATGAAGGCATTCTCTTGATGCCACAAAATGAAGAGCTGAAAACAAAAAAACACGGCAACACGAAAGACAATGGCGATAGTCGTAAGGAGGTGGAAACTATTGGAAATGAGGTGATATGCAGCAGATTTGGCGAAATCTTGATAGCGGAGACGAGAAAATCGAAGAATGATGAACAACTGGATAACAGAGAGCCCGAGCTCGAAGAGAGAGAGAGCTCCAATGGCGGGAAAGGCAATTTGAGGAAGAAAGAAGAAAGAAGAAAGAGGATGAGAATGGAAGAGAAAATGGAAGAGGAAAAGAAAGATTTAGAAATGAAGGTTGAAAGGTTAGAGAAGGAAGTGGCTGATCTGAGTGAGAGTTCTTTCTATCTCAAATAGGAGAAGGAAGAGAATGGGAAGATAATCTTTGAGCTTGTGAAGAAAATTGAAGAAGGTGCGGAGAAAGAGAATGGATTGTGTAACGACCCTAAATTTCCACATATCTAGAGTCGCCACTAACGTTTCATGCTCATCTCTAATGCAGAATAAAAATCTAAGCATGCTCATCTTTATTAGCGGAAAAATTTAAAAACTTCAGAATACATTAAAACATTGGAAAACACTGCCGGACTTACGTGTTTCAAACATCGTGCTGAAGTTCAAAAGACAAAATAAAACGATTACAAATTAATTAATATAAATGAATGAAATGAAAACGCCCTATCCTAACCAAGACTAGGAATTTTAAATATGCAACTATCCTATGCACGAGCCACAGTCTCTGATCACGATGCCACCGTCAACCGTACATGGGAGCCTTGCCTTTACCTGAAAAACAATATGGCACACGGCCTGAGTATTTCGAAGAAATACTCAGTAAGTGACCCCACTATAGGGGCCATGCTAATGCAAACACATGCAATCATGAATAGGGACCTATCTCTAATCATCTTAGGGGTGGCCTCCAGTCTCGGACAAATTGGATGTGTAGTACTTCCCTACACACGACTCACACGTGCGAGTGTGAGTCCCCAGGGCGCTCGCACACCCCCTGGACCCTCTGGTCAAGCTAATCTGTAGCGACGTCCGGAGGTCAGCGGAACCCCATAGTGTCATGCGCCTCATGAACACCCTCATCTGTGTGCTTTCGCACCTGTGCGCATTCGCGCTCATCATAAGGTGCGCGTCCGCACTCATCATCTCTAGGGGAAGTAGCCCTATGCTTATGAACATACAAAATGCATGAGGTCCCTCTAAATCCATCGTAATGTCTCTTCTGACACAACCCTCTAGTCTCATCTCTTTGTTACTCTAGGTAACGCATATCGTGGATATTTATATTAATATCATTTTCATGCTCTTAGGGTTGTGTCCTACGTCGATCTAACGACATGATGCAATATGGCACTCATCATCATCTAGCATGCTCAATATGGAAAACATCATCATATTAAGGTAAAAATCATGCAATCATCATGCTCATCATAATGCCACAACGTGCGTCAAACATATTAAGCGTCACTCAACAAAATATGTATAAACTGGCACATATCATCAAGCATCATACAATTTATTTAGCCTATCCTATAGTAAGGCCACTTACTTGGTTGGCCTCGGCCGAAGTACTCCCTAAATAGCTAAACGTAAGCTCCCGTTCCGTGAGAGCTGCTTCCTACTTCGCTGGGGTTTGTTTCCTATCACACCGTTCACCACTTTCCGTTAGTATTTCACAATTAATTTACCTATAATTTAATAAATGTGAAATACGACTCTAAAACAGCCTCGGATACCTTAATCGGGGCCGAAAACAGATCCGGGAGGGTCGAAACAGTGGAAACCGGGCTGAAAACAGGTGAGCCGAGCCGAACAGCCGCTGGAGCCGCCGGAGGAGCCGCCGGAGCATCACCGGAGGGAGCCCGAGCCGTTTGCGCCGAGCCGAGCCGAGGACTACCGCGCCACTGTGTGACACGTGGCAGCAGCAAAGAAAGCCACGTCGGGCGGTAGTGTCGGGTCGAAGCGCGGGTCGCAGTCCGGTTCGGGTCGTGGTTCGGGTCGCGGGCTGTGGAAGGCTACTGGGCCAAG
>NW_019646458.1:43602-48068 GCF_002806865.2 Cucurbita pepo subsp. pepo
CTCTAATGCTCACATGAAGTCTAACACATAGACCATTGTAAAATTTAGAGAATTGAAATTGAAATTGATGTCATGGTTCATATCAGTTGACTTGAATATAAAGGACAAAATCGAACTTTCTCAATGATAAATTGGTGACACCAGCCTAAGCTAATCAGGTAAGTGGCCTTACTATCGGCATGGTTATATTTGATGTTGACACGTGCCCTGTGGTTCTGCACGTGTCATATATATTGATATGTGTGAATTGTTTATTGATCGATATGCTTATGATATGGTATTCATATGTTATAATATGTGAATTGTATGTTAATACTTATGGTACGATGTGTTCAATGATATGTTTGAGATAGGATGCGAAAAGGATGCATTGAACGTAATGTAATGATAGGAGTAAGATATGTTGATGAAACGTTAAGGTTAGGTTACGTATAGAAGTGCTGTGGATATGAGAGATTGATAAAAACGATATGGTCACAATCGATAGATAAAAGTATATGGTTAGGTTATGGGTAGAAAGGGATAGGATTATGATAGATCGATAGAACAACAGCATTAGGATACGTTCCTATAACGATATGACTAAGGTACATTCATGAAACGATATCACTGTGTTAGGTATAAGAATGTTAAGGCTGTGATAAATTAGGGAACGATATGACCATGAAGTGTTTATGATACGATATGATTATGATACGACACCTGAATTACAGATATATATATACATACACACATTGTGATATGATATGAAAATGATATGAAATTTGTTATAGTACGAGACAAGTGATAAGTGACATGTTTATGATATGATATATTGTGATGGTATATGTTATGGTATGATAGCGTATGAAATGTTACATCTTTCCATGTAAAGTTATGTGATGGATTATGTGATGTTTATCCATGTATGCGTGATACATACATGAAATATGTTTTGCAGGGAAGGAGAAAGGAAATGAAATAAATGTTATTTATGAATAAAAATCATGGGACCTCGTGCATGTATGTATGTCATGTGTATCGGGATACTTCCCCGTTATGTTATGTTAGTACGGATGCATACATTCGATATTTATGTTCGATATGTTATCATGAAGACCTTTTCTTTTATGAGGGTCCAGTCACGTGTATTGTGTTGTGCCCAACAAAGTCAAACCTAAGGGGCACGTATACCAATCCGTCTGAAGGGTCCATGTATGCGTACGTGGGCCATGTGTAGAAAAGTACCATGCATCCAACTCTGCCAAGAATTGAAAAAAGACACTAATGGTGGTTCGAAACCGGTTCGTGAGAAAAAAGGAATTTGAACTACAAAAGGTTAGTACTTAAAGACCTTTAGTTTTAATACTTATGAACATGCTAGTTATTTACTTTAAGTGATGTTCTAAGAGTGCCTAAGATCCAAATTGCTTCTGCATTTGTTATATTAACTCCATCAATTTGTACCAGAGCAAGTTTTAGGCACTTTATTTACATTAATTTGAGCATGGTGGGTACCTGTTCATGAATGAAATTCTGTGGTTGCTAAAGTGGATATTTTTGGTTTTGGCATTTTTTTTATGCTTCCATTTGATACAATTATTGTAATTGGCCTAATGTGTACAGGCTTTAATGAGTGAAGAAAGGTCTGTAATTTTTATGGAGTCGTTAGAGTCCATTTTAGGTTGTAATTGATCGAAAATGGAAGAGAAAGCAAACTGAACCGAAGAAGTAGATAGAAGAGGCGGTTTGAGTGTTTTTTCTGCTATTGGGGTACGGTTCAACGTTTTTAGGAGTTTCGCCCAGTTCGTGATCCTCGGGAGCGGTTCAAGTTATTTTTAATTACTAATGTAATAATTTAGTTCATTGCTTGCTTTAAAATGCCAAAACCAATCCACTTTAGTGTGTTTAATTAATTATGCATTATGAATGTATGTTTTAATTAAATAGAAAATGTATATGCATAAAGTATGTCATATAGATTTAAAATTTCAACCTAGGCTAAGCATGTTTCATGCATTCCAAGTATGTTATAAGTGTTATAATGTATAGTATGCATGTTGAGGGTTCCATGAGTGATAGATATAAATTGTTATATTATTGCATGGAATGGATGATTATATAATTGTTATATAAAGCATGTTAGATGCATGTTATAGGTTATTTTCAACGTCATAAAACGAGATAGACGTTAAAATCTATAATAAAGATAAGTGCATGCTCACTTATGGTTAAGAACCAAGCACGGTCAATTTTAATAGTTAAAATAGGTCGATGTCTTATAAAATCGCGGTTACAAGAAAGCTCACCTGACAGATCTTGTCTAAGGCTGGAGGTACTTAAGTTGACGGTTTACGGAACAGCTACTACCTAGAGATCGGACCAGTACTTGAGCTTAGTTAGCCCAGTTTTATGAGCATGCTTGAGTGATATAAGTTTTAGAAAAATCACCTAAACTTAAGTTATATTTAATTAACCGGAATATACCTAAGTAATGAGTATACCCAACCGTAAAAAATACTTAGTGTGAGGAAAAAGGTATATGAGATACATCGTTTTCCTTTCACGCTCTAAGAAAAATTCACACCNACGTCCTCCATTCGGAAGGTATTTGGATGAGTCAATAACGAGGTGAATAGAGAGTATTTATAGTAAGTGGGAAAAGGAAGTATATCAACAAGTTCTATGGTCTCCACCACTAGGTTGCACCGTTAGATTTCAATGTTCCGCCTGCATGTTGCCCTAGAGCAACTACCCATTCAGAGGGTCGTAACATGGGAGTCGAAACAACGCAAACTCCAGAAATGGATAGGATTTCTTGGGTCCATTCCCAACTTTGGTTTTTTTATTCGATAGCGTTGTTAGGACCAATCTCTGAGGTCTAAAGTTGATGGGTCATATTTACGAAGAATTACTAAGAGTTAGTATATTCTTTACCAAAATAATGATAACTAAAACACTATAGGAACAAGAGTTATTCTGGGATTAGTGTTTAAGTCAAGAATGTCTTGGTTTAGTGAAGGAGTGATGGAATCAAACTCAATAGTACAATTACTCGCTTCTGATAAATTTAACGGCGACAATTACGCAACTTGAAAATCAAACCTAAACACAATACTTGTAATTGATGATTTAAGGTTTGTTTTAACTCAGGAATGTCCTCCAAACCCCAGCTCAAATGCAAACAGAACAGTTCGGGATGCAAATGACAGATGGACAAAGGCAAATGACAAAGACCGAGTGTACATTTTAGCCAACCTATCTGATGTTTTGGCTAAGAAACACGATGTCATGGGTATTGCTAAAGAGATTTGGGAATCTCTGAAATGGATGTTTGGACAACCATCCTTCTCCCTAAGACATGACGCCATAAAATACATTCACAACTGCCGTATGAAAGAAGGGACCTCAGTTAGAGAACATGTCCTGGACATCATGGTCCATTTCAATGTGGCAGAAGAAAATGGAGATGTGATTGATGAGAAGAGTCAAGTTAGTTTTATCATGGAGTTTCCGAAGAGCTTCTTCCAGTTCTGCACAAATGTGATGATGAACAAGATAGAATATAACTTCACTGCTCTTCTCAATGAGCTACAGACTTATCAGCCCCTCTTAACAAACAAGGGACAAAGAGGAGAAGCAAATGTTGCTATCTCTAAGAAATTACTACGAGGATCGTCCTACAAAAATAAGTCCAGACCTTCAACTTCTAAAAGTGTTTTGATAAAGAATAAGGGTAAGGGGAAAAATAAGATTCCTACTGACCGCAAACACAAGGTTCAAAAAGCAGATAAAGAAAAATGTTTCCATTGCAATGAAAACGGGCACTAGAAGAGAAATTGCCCAAAATACCTTGCAGAGAAAAAAGCCGAAAAGACACAACAAGGTAAATATGATTTACTCATTTTAGAAATATGTTTAGAAGAGTATGATAACTCAACTTGGATACTAGATTCAGGGACCACTAATCATATTTGTTCTTTTTACCAGGAAACTAGCTCCTGGAGAATGCTTGCGGACGGCGAGATAACACTCAGGGTTGGAACAAGAGAGGTTGTCTCAGCAAGATCAATAGAAAATTTAAAATTGTTTTTTGGAGAAAGATTCATTATATTAGATAATGTACTTTTTGTTCCTGGAATGAAAAGAAATCTAATATCTATCTCTTGTTTATTAGAACAATTGTATAAAGTATCTTTTGAAATTAATGAAGTGTTCATTTGCAAAAGAGATATTCATATTTGTTCTGCAAAACTAGAAAACAACTTATATATGTTAAAACCGAGCGAAACATAAGCTATTTTAAATATCGAGATGTTTAAAACAGCTGAAACTCAAAATAAATGACAAAAGATTTCTCCTAATACCTATCTTTGGCACTTAAGACTAGGCCACATTGATCTCAATAGGATTGAGAGATTGGTTAAAAGAGGACTTCTAAATGAGTTAGAAGGCAACTCTTTACCTCCATGTGAGTCTTGTCTTGA
>NW_019646458.1:48315-57357 GCF_002806865.2 Cucurbita pepo subsp. pepo
TAATGTCTCTTCTGACACAACCCTCTAGTCTCATCTCTTTGTTACTCTAGGTAACACATACTCGTGGATATTTATATTAATATCATTTTCACGCTCTTAGGGTTGTGTCCTATGTCGATCTAACGACATGATGCAATATGGCACTCATCATCATATAACATGCTCAATATGGAAAACATCATCATATTAAGGTAAACATCATGCAATCATCATACTCATCATATTGCCACAAAGTGCATCAAACATATCAAGTACGTCATTCATCAAAATATGTATATCCTGCACACATCATCAAGTATCGTAACCCACACATCATCATAACTCATACATCATCATAACTCATACAATTTTTAGCATATCCTATAGTAAGGCAACTTACTTGGTTGACCTTGGCCGAAGTACGCCCTAAATAGCTAAACGTAAGCTCCCGTTCCGTGAGAGCTGCTTCCTATGTTGCCGGGGTTTGTTTCCTATCACACCGTTCACCACTTTTTGATAGTATTTCACAATTAATTTACCTATAATTCAATAAATGTGAAATACGGCTCTAAACTGGCCTCGAATACCTTAATCGGGCCCGAAAACAGATTCGGGAGGGTCGAAATAGTGGAAACGGGGCTGAAAACAGGTGACTCGAGCCAAAGAGCTGTTGGGAGCCGCCAGAGCATCACCGGAGGGAGCCCGAGCCTTTTGTGCCGAGTCGAGCCGAGGGACCACCTACGCCGCTATGTGACACGTGGCAGCAGCAGAGTGAGCCACGTCGTGCAATAGCGTCGGATCGAAGCACGGGTCGTGGTCCGGGTCGCGGGCTGTAGAAGGCTACTGGGCCAAGACTAATCGTTGGGCCTCGGCTTACTGGGCTGGGCCGCAAGTGTTTGGGTTGCAAGCCGGCTTGATTAGACCGTGAGTCTGGTCTCGGGTTGGTTCAACTGAACCGTAGCTGCTGGGCTGGTTTGAGGTTTGGGTCGTTGTAGTTGGGCTGAGCTGAAGGCAGAGGCCGAGAGAAAGAATGGGCTGGCTCTCTCGGGTTTTGGGTTTGGGTTGACCCGGATCTGTGGATATCGTCTTCCTTACCCGACTTCGGCCAATTTTCTGGCCAGTTTTCTCTCTCCTTCCTGCGGCATTTTCGTTGCGGATTTCAGTCCTCTTTCTTTCTTTTCCTCTTTATTTGTCATCCTTCTTTCTTTTTTGGGAGTTTTGCGGCCAAAAAGTTCCTAAAACCACATATCTAAGAACGATTAGGAAAACCCAATTTTTCGACCTCGGTTACCGACGACGACGCTTACGAAAAAGCAAAAAATGCACCTTGAGTTATTGTGCTTTCGTTAGGGATTCTTCTCTTGGTGGTAACAGGTCGTTTGGTGTCGGTTTTCAGGTGGTTTGAGGGTTCGTCGGAGAAACTGGATACTCGCCGACATTTATCCGAAATCTCTCTCTCTCGTATTTTCTTTCTTTTCTCCCTTTGCAAGTATTCTGATAGGTGCTAGGAGTCGTGGGCTGAAGGCTGGGCGTGGTGTGGCCGTCGTTTCGCATGGGGTCTGGGAAACTCGGTGGTCACTGGAGAACTCGCGAGTTTTTCAGAGACTAAGTTTTTTTTTTTCGTTTTCTTTTTCTTTCCTTTTTTTTCTTCTTTTTTTTCTTTCCCAAGTCGTTACAGTTCAAGACCTGGGGTCATTACTTAAGAGAACAACCTCTTTACTATCCCTAAAAGCAGGTAGGAGTGAATTCTATCTTGCACCCTATGTCCCCAACTATTCACCTAGTCTTACCCTTGAAATGGGAGGCTTATTGAGTCGGCGATCTCGGGCCACTCTCACCCATGCAAATCTAAGGATAATTCCAAATAAATAGGAGTTCATAGTTAGCTCAGGATTAAGATCGAGTTACCTAGGTCATCGAATGAAAAAATCAGTCTCAACAGTAAACGGCATTATAAAGTGAGAGTGATTTTCTTTATGGTCCGATCTTATGCAATACTCATTGCATTTGTGTCGGAATTCATTGGGATTGACATTTGAATTAATATTAATTATTAATTAAATAGTTTAATTAATCATTTAATATTACTTTAATTTGAAATTAATTATTCAAATTAATTATTGAATTAAAATGAAGAAAGTCAAAATGTTGACTTCATTTAATATGGAAAAATCCATGTTATTGGAAATTTTGACGTGTCAAAATTTGGTTTAACCAGACTTGCATGCTTGCCAAATAAACCCGGCATATTTGAGTGAAATTTTGAGTGTCAAAATTAGGTTAACTCAAACTTGCATGCTTGCCACATAATCCCAAACATTTGAGTGTTATTTTGAGTGTCAAAATTTGGTGATCTCAAATTTGCATGAACATGCAAGCATAGTAGATCCGTCAAAAGAGGGGACGTATGATTATGAGGGTAATCTTAATAGTTGACAATCATAGGGGATCACTTCCCTAACCTTGGGTGACTAGATTGTTCTGTGGGTAGAGTTCGCCAACAAACCTCCCATGGATGATGAGAGCAGCCTATCACTTACCATGCTATCCCAATTAAAATATGGGCATGTATCTTTGGTGCAATGCATATCTTTGTTCATTTCATGCATTACATAACCATTTCTTATCATTACATAAGGTGAATGTACTCTATGCTACCATACTTTCATAATATGTCACATTCACAATAGCATAATAAGTAAACATGAAATTACAAAACGTAACATTTGTCATCATANAGAAGGTCCTGGTGGTGGTAACGCGACCCTTGGAACCTGAGCCCCAACTAAAGCCTCCGTGAAAAGAAAGAAAACGACAATATTCTTTATCATTTCCTAATCAACCTTTAGCTTAACTACCAATTTGTGTTGGACATGTGAATGAATATACATACTTATAGTACATGCAAGAAACTATGTAAATGCATGCTATGGTTGTAAAAAACTTAATCATTTAACTAATTTGGGTTATGCAACACAATTTAAGGTTAATTTTGGGATAATTTCAAAGATTTATTAGATTTTCAATAACAAAATTCCTTGAATAGATAATAGTTATTAGCCCAAGAATAATAAATATTTCATTGAGTTTTAAAACAATCTCATAAAATGGACAACAAAATATGAATACTTTCCGGTAGAAAATATAAATAGAGAAAGCAATTCATAGATTACATATGGTATAGCACCCAAGTCCAACAAGGTATTAAATTCTCGATTTATTTTTTTAAGTTGAACTTCAAACTTTTTACGAGGACCTTAGAAATTTTAGGGTGAGGTAGAACAGATAAGTTCAACAAATTCTGGAACTATTGTTTCAAACAGGAATTGTGCAATACTTCTTTCGCAAGAATTACACAATGCTTGTTGGGAGAACCATTATGGGGTTTTGATTTCATCATGTCACATGCTGGATCTTTAGGATGTTGGGTTTTATGTCCTAAAACTTATAGTTTGTAAACAAAAACATATTCTATTTTCAATAAAGTTATTATTGTTGTTTATTAAGTAAAGATGGTTATTGAATAAAGTGAACTTTAGGATCACTAATCTAAATCCAATAAACTAAGAACACTCTGGCTATAGTATGATTACTTAATCTATATGTAGAGACATAAGAGTGGATCAAGTTCAAGTATATAGTCAAAATGATCTATAGTATAACGATAACGTTGAGTACCTTATTCTGGCGACAGTATGGATGCGGCCCACTTTTGTATATGATATAAACAATGTGATCACTAAATTGTACATGTGGAGACATGTGAGTGGGGGCATCCTATGCAATGAGTATTGCGTAAGATCGGACCATGAAGAAAACCACTCTCACTTTATAATGTCGTTTACTGTTGAGACTGATTTTTTCATTCGATGACCTAGGTAACTTTATCTTAATCCAGAGCTAACTATGAACTTCTGTTTATTCGGAATTATCCTTAGATTTGCATGGATGAGAGTGGCCCGTGTTCGCCGACTCAATAAGCCTCCCATTTCAGGGGTAAGACTGGGCGAATAGCTGGGGACATAGGGTGTAAGAAGGAATTCACTCCTACCCACTTTTAGGGTAAGAAGAGAGGTAGTTCCCTTAAGCAATAACTCCAAGTCTTGAACAAGGGGCCCCCACCCTCTCATTGGCCTGAGAGGGATTCGGTTCACTGGCTGGACCACAAACTTGACTGCTCTTCTCAATGAGCTACAGACTTATCAGTCCCTCTTAACGAACAAGGGACAAAGAGGAGAAGCAAATGTTGCTATCTCTAAGAAATTACTACGAGGATCGTCCTACAAAAATAAGTCCGGACCTTCAACTTCTAAAACTGTTTTGATAAAGAAGAAGGGTAAGGGGATAAATAAGATTCCTACTGATCGCAAACACAAGGTTCAAAAAGCAGATAAATGAAAATGTTTCCATTGTAATGAAAACGGGCACTAGAAGAGAAATTGCCCAAAATACCTTGTGGAGAAAAAAGCCGAAAATACACAACAAGGTAAATATGATTTATTTGTTGTAGAAATATGTTTAATAGAGTATGATAACTCAACTTGGANGAGGTATATGGACTTAAGATTTCAGGACTATATGATAGAACATGAAATAACGTCTCATCTCTCAGCCCCTGGTATACCTCAACAGAATGGTGTATCAAAAAGGAGAAATAGAACTCTGTTAGACATGGTTCGGTCTATGATGAATTTCGCTCAATTACCTGATCCGTTTTGGGAATATGTAGTGGTGACTACTACATACATTTTGAACATGGTTCCTTCTAAGAGTGTTTCAGAAACACTTTATGAGTTATGGAAAGGGCGTAAAGGTAGTTTACGTCACTTCAGGATTTGGGGATGCCCAGCACATGTGTTGTTGCAAAATCCAAAGAAATTAGAACGTCGTTCAAAATTATGTATATTCGTAGGATACCCTAGAGAGACGAAAGGTGGTTTGTTTTATGATAGTCAAGCAAATAGAGTGTTTGTATAAAAAAACGCTACACTCTTAGAGAAAGAACACGTAAGAAATCATCAACCTCGTAGCAAACTAGTATTAAGTGAGATTTCTAAAGAAGTTACTGATAAAACAACAAGAGTTGTTGATCAGGCTGGTTCTTCAACAAGAGTTGTTGATGGAGCTGGCACTTCTAGTCAATCACATCCTTCTCAAGAGTTGAGAATACCTCGACGTAGTGGGAGGGTTATAACTCAACCCGATCGTTACTTGGGTTTGGCAGAACCTCATGTCATCATATCTGATGATGGCGTTGAGGATCCATTGACTTATAAAAGAGCAATGAATAGGTCAATGGAATTTTGAGGTATCAAAATTTTGTTTAACCAAACTAGAATGCTTGCCAAATAAACCCCACATATTTGAGTGAAATTTTGAGTGTCAAAATTTGGTTAACTCAAACTTGCATGTTTGCCACATAATCCCAAACATTTGATTGGAATTTTGAGTGTCAAAATTTGGTGATCTCAAATTTGCATGAACATGCAAACATGACTCTATAAATAGAGTGATCATGGTACATGGAAGGTCTTCTTCTGGGAAAAACCTTGAGAAAAACCTCTCACAAACACTCTCTTCATTTATACTAAATCCCTCCCAAGTTTAGTCACTCACCGGATTCCACTATCCCGTTATAAGGCCGGAGGATAGTGGAGAAGACACTAGTGGTGGTTCGAAACCGGTTCGTGAAAAAAAAAGAAGGAAATTTGAGCGACAAAAGGTTAGTATTCAAACACATTGAGTTTTAATGCTTTTGAACATACCAGCTAATTTACTATAATTGATGTACTTAGAGTGCCTAAGATCCAAATTGCTTCCGCAGGTGTTATCTTAACACCATCATAGGAAAAATTTTGCCCATCAATGTGTATAAAATAAGAGGGAAATCAAAATGTGTATTAATATATGCTAAATTCATCTAACGAGGGAAAGGGGAATGAGATACATGATTCCCTAGGTCCATAATCCCTCTGTTACTTCTAAACTCTAGAGTACCCTCTCGTCACGATTAAGAAACCTACTTGTAGTCTCTCATCACATCCTTAACCTAGCAGGGAACCAATTGTTTACTTTTGTCCCAAGTTTCCACACTCTTGATACAAAGACCTGTGCAGAAAACTTAGCCTTCACAATGGTACAAGGTGGAGAAGAACATGGTGAGTGTTGGTCTGCTTGCATCCATGGGAGTGTTAACTGGTGAACCCGTCCCATAGGCCATGAAGTAACCTATGGTGAGGGGGTGCTACCCCTCAGTACATGCCACCTAAACAAGTTACTCACATGATCAATGGCCTCTCATAGGACGGATCTTACGTGCAAGGTAACTACTACCTAGCCTCGTGATTAATGTCCTAAAACACGACATGTCCAATGCAGTGTAGTCGATCTACCACTGAGTAATAAGCCTTGGACACAGGATTGTTAGGTGTATGGCTAGTGCCGTAAATCCTAGGGTGAGTGTCTTGGAGAATAAATCAATAACAGAATAAATACCTAGAAAGTACCAAGAACAAGAGAAAGATCTAGGTCTAAAACATGGATCAAGACCCTAGTTTTAAGTACAAGAACCAAGAACCAAGAACCATGGTACTAAGGCCCTTAAAGGATGACCAAGGTTTTAGAATCCAAGGACCAAGGTCCTTAGAATAAATCACGATAAGAACCCCAAGTCAAGAACAAGTGGGCCTAAGTACTTACAATAAGAAACAAGAACAAGACAAGAAAGAGTGTGGTATCCTAGCATATCAACGACACGATTGAGAGCCTACAAGCAGGCTACATACTAAGTCTTTGTACTCATTCCTTATTCTCCACTTTTTTCAGGTAAGGAGCTGGTCGAAGTCGGGAGTGGACTCTTGGGCAGGTGCCATAGAATAAACTCACCCGTCGTCAACTCTTTTGTTTTAAAATGTTTTGAGTTCGTTTCTTATTTTGTGTCTTAAATATTGTCGTGCTGTAAATTACTTATGTGCGCACACTATTTTGTTATAATATTGTCTCGCCCTCTGATCGCTCTTCATTGTTCCATTGGTCTCAGACCTCTAAAGGTATTCAATCCTAAGTCTCGACCCACCAATATACGTGCTTACCCTAGAATTAACTCGATTCTGTTGCTTATTCTTAAAAGGGAGAGATCACACAATCATTCACCAGGAATCACACATGCTCAATGGGGCGATAACATCCATCCAGCAGCCAGAGTGCTGATAAATAAACATCTCATCCACTGTCATAACATGATTACTTACACCAGTAGTAAAGTATATCAAGAAGTATACTAGGTAAGACAAGAAATTTCAACAACTAGCAAGTCTGTTTTCATTCTTAGTAAGTTTGCTAGGTAGTTGTTAATCAAGAATGGCTACCTAGGATTAATTTTACTAGCATGCATTCATAAGCAAGCGAATTGTACAAGTACTGCTTCGTAGGTTTTCATGTTGTTACTTACAGATTTGTCGTGTGCCTTCTCGAGTAGGATTACAGGACAAAAAGAAAGTCCATACATGCTCTCACGTGCTATTCTAGCACCAAAGAAGTTTTCTACGTGCTCATACAATGCGATATTCAAGCACAAAAGATGTTCTCTACGCGGTTGACCACACGTCTGGCGGAGGTACAGTCGCGGGATGCATGTCGTTGGTTAGAGAACAGGTCAGGTAGGATTTTGAGCAAGCGGATCGAACTCCAGTTCTTTAGTACTATTTGAGTTACAGAGGGTAGACTTGGTCGTGTGCGGTTTAGCGAGTAAAGTGGTGTCTCACAACACGTCTTCGTTGACTGGTTGACCCGTCATTCCTGCCATGTGATACATTTCAACTTTTTGCTAATACGCTTCTCTCTCGTCGCCAGCAGCTGTGTATCCACGGTCGACTCTTCCAACGTTCAATTTTTCTAGATTTCGCTGAGCGACGCATTTCAATCTATTTTTTTGGATTTCTTTTTATCTTCCAATCGTTAACTAGAAATGACTTGGTTTCTTCACGAAAAATAAAGATATATAATCAACCAATTCGATGCCACTTTTATTAATTTTTAGGAAGATAGAGACCATAATAATTGAGTTCAAATTTTGGAAAAAAATATATTTTCTTATCGAAATTATAAATCTCTCGAATCTAATTCTGAAACAAATCATGGTCGAGTTTCAACACGAAACTTGTAAGAATCCTTTCCTGGAATATCGTAGTCAAATCGAACGATCCTACAACCAAAACTGACACTCATCATGTAACGACCCAAAATTTTCACATGTCTAGAATCGCCACTAACGTCTCATGCTCATCTATAATGCAGAAATATAACTCTTACATGAACATCATTTATAACGTAAACTTTGAAAAACGTTTAAAACAAGTTCTTCTCTGGAAAACACAGCCATGGTCTTACGTTTTTAAATACAAACTACTAAAATTTAAAGAAAATAAAAAAAAACAAATACAAAATAATTGAAAAAAATGGAATGCCAAACAACCTATTCTAACTTCAAACTAAGAATTTAAAGAGGAGTCTACCCTATGCACGTGCCACAGTCTCTGCCCGCGATGCCGCCGTCCTCCGTACAAGTGCGTCTTGCCTTTACCTAAAAAATGATGTGGCACACGGCCTTAGTATTTCAAAGAATACTTGGTAAGTGGCCCCACTATAGGGGCCATGAAAATGCAAACACATGCCATCATGATTTAGGGACCTATCTCTAATCATCTTAGAGGTGGCCTCCAATCTCGGACAAATTGGATGTGTAGTACTTCCCTACACACGACTCACACGTGCGAGTGTGAGTCCCCAGGGCGCTCGCACACCCCCTGGACCCTCTGGTCAAGCTAATCTGTAGAGACGTCCGAAGGTCAACGGAACCCCATAGTGTCATGCGCCTTATGAACACCCTCATCTGTGTGCTTTCGCACCTGTGCGCATTCGCGCTCATCATAAGGTGCGCGTCCGCACTCATCATCTCTAGGGGAAGTAGCCCTATGCTTATGAACATACAAAATGCATGAGGTCCCTCTAAATCCATCGTAATGTCTCTTCTGACACAACCCTCTAGTCTCATCTCTTTGTTAC
>NW_019646458.1:59681-61734 GCF_002806865.2 Cucurbita pepo subsp. pepo
GTGCAGAACCATAGGGCACGTGTCAACATCAAATATAACCATGCCGATAGTAAGGTCACTTACCTGGTTAGCTTAAGTCATTGTCACGAATATATCCTTAATGAAAGTTCGATTATGTCCTTTGAAATCCAAGTCATCCTACGTGAGCCCATGACATCAGTTTCAAGTTTGAACTCTATAAAATTATTTCTCTCATTTACATGGTTAAAATTATGATGTTAGATAAAATTTTAGGTTGTTCCATGCCCTCTAGTATTTCCTGTTTTATTTTTAAATTGTGTTCAACAAATCTTTCTTCAATCTTCCCTCTTCTTCTGTAATTATTTGTAAGAAGGTATTATTCAATTTTGTTAATATATTAGTACTTCCAAATCTTCCCTTTTTATTTTTATTATTATTTTTCTTTTCAGTTAACAGTGTTCTGTATTTCTATCTCTATTTCATTTTTTCTTACTTCCTTTGTCTTCCGATTTAGTTATTTAGTTTATATTCTTTTCCTATAATTCATATAAAATTGCAACCTAAATCATTGCAATAATTCAGTAGATCTGAATCATTGTAACAATTTAGTAGATTTAAAATATAATTGGTTGTGATTTTTTAAACTCATCCAAAATTCTTTTCATTTAATCTCTAATTAAAAACTAAATAATGGTAACCAAATTAATATTCTTTTAAAATGAAAGGAAGATTTAACATACACTACTACTGACCTCTTCAAATGACATATCTCATTTGCCATTGTTTTTACCTAAAGAAATTCCTAATTTGTTGCCAGATTTATTTTTAGGGAAGGAGTGGTGAGAGATTGGAGGAAGGAGGAGGGATCAGTTAACAAATGTTTTTTTTTTCTTTTAATTTTTATTTAGTATTTTATTATTTTAACTATTTTTTTTATAATTATTTTCATCATACCTCATAAGCGGCATCGTACGACATAGTTCATACATCATCATAACTCATACAACTTTTAGCCTTTCCTATAGTAAGACCACTTACATGATTAGCTTATACGGATGTCACCCATTTATCCTTAATGAAAGTTTTATTATTCCATTTGTATCCAAGAACCTATAAGAATCCATGACATCAATTTCATGTTCAATTCTCTAACACTTACCATAGTTCATGTGCTAAACTTCATGCGAGCATTAAAGACTTTGCGATTTCATTTTCTATTTTTTTTTATTTTGGGTGACTACTATCCTGTCTTGACTCTGTTTTTCTCTCAATTTTTGTTAAAGTCATATTATTGACCAATTTTTAATCAATTTTTACCAATTTTTAATCAATTTTTACCTAATGATGGGTCAATTTGGATGATTCTTACTCCCAACTCTTCCTTCTATTTTTCTCTTTCTCTATATTTTTTGTTTTGATTTTGTATTTTGACTGTGNAGTTCATATTAGGGGAATTTCACACAAGATTCATATAAGAAGCTAGAGTTCATTACGATCTTTCATTGAATTTAAAGAAATGGTAAATTTCCTAAGTTTTAAATTCTGGACGGAATTTGCACTTTTTTATTTCTTTTTGTGGCTAAAATAAACTTAAGATAAAATACCTATGTGCACCAGTAAGAAGTTACAAAATTTAGAAGAAATTAGATAGGTAATAGAAACCTCGTCGTATTTCTAAAATAATGAATATTGGCAAAAATGGAAAAGGCACGCGTTAGACGACGTTGGCAGTAGTGAGTCTGAAGCTCAGTAGGACAAGTGGCAAATGCTAAGCGGAGAGAATTGTTCAGCTACTAATTGTGACAAGCATGTAGGTTCACCCGATCCTTGAACCTGGATCCGATCAAAAGCTTGCGTGTGAAACTCGTTAACCTTCGACCTAACAAAAAAAGCAACCTGACCCCGATCCAATGACTCAATGAGTAACCAAGATCTACAAAAAACCTCCATGCGTGAAATTGCACGTGAAAAGCCTTTCCCGACGTGTGTAAGCACATGTGAGTCTCATTTTGTTTGTTCGACCTCCGTTTGTCAGTTTTTTGTCTTGACTTCGATATTAACATAATTATGCTTGAATTAGGATCTACGAGAG
>NW_019646458.1:61772-98213 GCF_002806865.2 Cucurbita pepo subsp. pepo
ATTTTTTTTTTCCATTCTTCTCTTTTCCTTTCTGTTCTTCTCTTTTCCTCCCTATTTTGTATTTTCTTCCTACCTTCCATTTTTCTATCTGTTCTGTATTTTTTTTATTCCGTTGACAAATATTTGCCTCATTTATTCTAGTTATTTTATACTACCTAACATCATAACCAAAAATCTAAATGACTGGTCAAGGGAACAAGAGATCTAATTCTAAATAATTAGACAAAGGAAATGGAAATCTGATTCTTACTCATCTGTTACAAGATAAATGAAAAGAGATCTCAAATATGACTTTAACTTAATAGCAAAGCAACATCTCTCTGTCCAAAAATTAAATCTCCAGCTCTCCTTATAAATCTGGTTGTTGGTATTTTTTTTCTTTCTTCTTTTAGTTGTAGGAACCACGGGAATGCATCCTGTATTCTGGATGGATTTTGAGTTGGTTGAGGAGAGATAGCATGCATCCTGCATTGTGGATTGAGATTTTGACTTAGTTGAAAAGAGATAGTTGGGAGAGGAAGAGGGGTTAGTGGAGAGTAGTGCAGTGAAAATCATTATTTTAATTATTTAATTATTTACTTATTATTATTATTATTATGTTGGGTCGTTACACATCCATCCTCTCACTAAGACTAGAGATAAATCTTTTGCCATATTTTTCAGTGTCCCATTTGCCTCTTTACTTTCTTGTTTTTCCTCTTTCCACAAAAACCCAAANCAGTGAGCTAATTGTGACTTCTTAGAACATTTGTTATGTTTACTGTAATCGGTGGGTTTCAGAAGATTTTTCCATCCATGTTAGTAAATAGGGTAGCAAAGAACAATGACAATAGCAGANAGTGGATTTTTATCTAAATTTTTTTTAATTTGATAAATATTGAATTTCATTTTTTTTTTTTTTANCGGGCTTGTTCCACTTTTTTATGAGTAAAATTAGGTTCAATTGTCAATTACTCCCACTAAAAATAAAGAAACATATTGTTGTTATATTAGAATGGGTAACCACCACCCCACGTTAAGCTTACATATATTTTTTATTATTATTATTAGTAGTATTTTAGTTCTTTTTAAAACCACTTATGGGAGCTATTGTTAACCATCTATTCTTAGCAGCAACACCTGATATACAATGTAATGCAATAGTCCTTCAAATTTAAAGTTGATGAACAAGGATGACGTTTCAATATTTTATAGTCTTGTTGTAAATGAGGTTTTTTACTCCTATCGTTACATTACGTTTAGTGCATTCTTCTTGTATCCTATCTCAAATATATAATTGAACACATTGTACCGTAAGTATTATCATACAATTCACATATTATACCATATATATAACATATCATAAGCATATCAATCCACAGATAATTCACACATATCAATGGTTGGGTTTTTGGCCCTTAATCTCAAATTAATTAATTTTAGTTAATTAATTAATTGATGTTTTGATCCTAACACACCTTTAACAATTAACAGTATTTTAAATTGTCTACAATGTAAGGTTGTGAATAACAGTTCCAACGGCTATTTCAATCACTTATCTAAAACGTAAAAAATATAGTCGAAACAAGATATCCAATGTGATGATGTGGCGGCTAAATTGACCTCATGAACTAACTAGAGTATGACATTTAAAACTTTGGACGAGTAACAAATGAGAGTTTTACATTACTTCTAAGAAATAGAAATAAAATTATTTATACCTTATATATCATTTGAATTATAAAAAATTAAAAAAAATAAAAATTGTTGTTCCCATTATTTTTAATATTATTATATTATATTATATTTTTATATTCTGAAAATTAGTTGTTACTCACCTACTATTTATTGTTATTATATTATTATATTGGTTATAAATTTTGAAATTTGGATTACGTTACTCACCTTACTTTTTATTATTATATTATTATATTAATAATAATATAATATAATATAATAAAGCTTTCTTTGGATGAATGTGTTGGTTCTCTCATGACACATGAAATTTCCATGAAGGAGCACATGGAAGAGGAATCCAAAAAGAAGAAGAGTATAGTCTTAAAGACCATTACTTTGAAAGTTGACTCCGAAGATGTGGAAGTCCTTGATGAAAACGATGTTACCTACTTTACACGTAAATACAGAAATTTCATCAAAAAGAGAAACAATTCAAGAAACATTTCACAAATAAAAAACAGTCAAAAGGTGAAAAGAGAAAAAACAATGAGGTAATATGCTATGAATGTAAAAATTTGGGTCATATAAGAATGGATTGTCCACTCCTCAAATCTTCTAAGGAATCTAAGAAGAAAGCAATGAAGACTATTTGGATGATAGTGATGAAAGTACAAGTGGAATTGATGAAGAAGTAGCAAATTTTTGTTTCATGGCTCATAGTAACAAAGATGATGAACAAAAAGATGAGGTAATTCTTAAATCTCTTTCTTATGATGAATTATTTACAGTTTTTAATTTAAAGTTTTTTAGAAGATTAAACTTGATTTAGAAAACAGAGTAGGTTGTGATTGAAAAGAAATATAAGACAAAATTCTTGTTTAAAAGAGAATGATCTTATAAAATTTGATGTAACTTATGAAGAGCATGTATTTAATTGTGATAAGAAAAATGCATTAATTGATGAAGTTAAATTTCTTAAGCATAATTGTGGTAAAAAAGATAAGTTAATTAAATTACTCAAAGAAAATGAAACAAATACTTTGCAACAACTTGGTAGGATTAAAGAGTCTATTAAAAGGTTAGTGCTCAAAACTTAGATAAAATACTTGCAGGAGGTAAGCTTTATCATGATAAAAGAGAATTAGGCTAATTGATGAATATTGATGAATGTTCTACCCGTTCAAGTTTTAAAACAATATTTATTAAAGCATCCCTATTATGTCTATGCTTAACACATGTAAATTTGGACCTAATTATGATAAATCTAGATTTGTACCTATATGTCATTATTGTGGTGTTGAAAGTCATATTAGACCACTTTAAATTGAAAATTTATCAAAATATTTGCGGAAGAAAATTTTCTCAAAATACAAAATTTAACAATGTTTAATAAATAATTTTTTTAATAAAAATAGAATATATAAATTCAGACTAAGAGATAAATTCTTGCCTGATGTCTATTTCTCATATGGTAAGCATAAAGATTATTCTAGTTGCTTATCTAAATATAATGTTTTTAATAGGAATGCAACCATGAAATGGATTCCTAAATTTGTAAAGATTAACTTTTTAGGACCTAAATAAGTATGGTACCAAGAGGTCAATTTTAAATATTTTTGTTTTTAGGTTTGTTTGAAAGTCTCCAAGAAAAAAGAGGTGGTATTAGGATAGTGGTTGCTCAAGACACGGGAAATCAATATAAGTTTGTGAATCTTTCCAAAAAAGATGGTGGCTCAGTAACATTTGGCAATAAGGGTAAAATAATTGGTAAGGGTAAAATAATTGGTAAGGGTACTATGGCGTAATAACACTTGTACTCTTATTGAAAATATACTCTTAGTTCATGGTTTAAAGCATGACTTACCTAGTATTAGTAAATTATGTGATAAAGGTCTTAGGGATTTGCATGATAACTTCTGACTATGACATAAAAGATTTAGGGCAGAAGTTGATTTCAAATATCTCAAAAAAAAAAAATCATTGGTTAGAGGCTTCCTAAATTTAAATTTGAAAAAAATAAAATTTATTATACTTGTTAAAAGGTAAGCAAGTCCTCTTTCAAATCTAAAAATGTGATTTCTACCACTCCAACCATTACACGTGCACTTATTTCGCCCTTCTAAAATAGTTAAAATTACTCTGCTTTTTTTTTTTTTATGATTTTTGGAGATTTACTTGGGTTTTGATGATAAAAAGAATGATGCATGGAAAAGATTTTCTAGTTTTGTAAAAATATTTCAAAATGAAAAACGTTTTTTAATTAGACCATGTAGTGTTGCCTTTGACAAAGTTTGTGAAGATAATGGTTTTTCTCATGACTCCTTGTAACGACCCAGATCCACTGCTAGTAGATATTGTCCTCTTTGGGCTGCTGTTGTGATGTCCCACATTGGTTGGGGAGGAGAACAAATCACCATTTATAAGGGTGTGGAAACCTTCCCCTAGCATACGCGTTTTAAAGCCTTGAGGGGAAGCTCGAAAGGGAAAGCCCAAGGAGAACAATATCTGCTAGCAGTGGATTTGGGTCGTTACACTTCTCCTCTCCAAATAAATCGTATTTTATAAGAATTTGTTGGATCAATGTTAAAAAAGTACGATTTACCTAAATAAAAAAAATTTATGAACCTTGTTATAAGAAAATTTCAAATATGGAGTATTTCAAGGTTTTTGGTTTTACAAATGTTTTATTTTGAATAAAAAAAAATAAAAATAAAATTTGATTCTAAGACAATATTGGTATTTTTCTTTGTTATTGATCGTCTACCAAGAGAGCTTATAGAATTTTCCATGAGAGAACTTTTGTCATTGAATCTATAAATATGGTTTTTGATGAATCTTGTAATAATATTTCTAAAAAGTCTATTTGTATAGTGATGATTTAGAAAGAAACTCTAGAGATTTACTTGTTATTGACAAAGGCAAATACATTGTTTTGAGTTGAAATAAGTGAGCTCAAATGAAAAAAAAGGGAGAAGGTTCTTCATATATGCCAAAAGAAGGGAGGTATGCCTTATCTCATTCCAAGAACTTGAGTTTTGGTGAACTCGAACAAGGCGTGAATACTCATTCTTCTATTATTTTATTTAATAATCTTGCTTTTGTTTCTCAAATTGAACCAAAAAGTAAAGATGCCAAAAATGATAAGTTTTGGATTTTAGATATGCAGGAAGAACTAAATCAATTTGAAATGAACAAAATTGGGGAATTAGTGCGTACACCCTCTCTAATATTTCTATTATTGACACCAAATGAGTTTTTAGAAATAAAATTGATGAAAATGGAAATATCATTAGGAACAAAGCTATCTTTATAGCTAAAGTTTATTGTCAGAAGGAAGACATAGACTATGAATAAACTTTTGCACCCGTTGCTAGATTAGAAGCTATTAGAATGTTACTTGCTTTTGCTTACAAAAATCTTGTATTGTATCACATAGATGTGAAAAATACATTCTTGAATAGATATATTATAGACAATGTTTATGTAGAACCGCCTCTTGGATTTGAAAGTTTTGATTTTCCTTGTCATGCACTTTATGCCTTAAAACAGATTTATTGCGGATTTGAATTTTCCATATTTCCTTATATTGTTAAGATTTTTTTATTTCCATATATGACAGATATTATGTTGCAGCAATTATTAGCTCCAATCAAATATGATATCCGAAAGTTATTACCTAAATAGAAATGTTATAAAACCCTTATATTCCTGTATTTAACCCTTCTCTCTCTGAAAACGACTTTTGCTCTTCAAACTTTTTTCAATTTTAGACGGTGTCTGAAAGAACGAGGAAACTAAGAGTGTTAGAGAGGAAAATCGTGTGGGTTGGTTTGGTTTTCTTCTATGAGTGGCCGGAGGGAGAGTCGACTGAAGCTATCGGTGTTGAATACGTTGCGTGTCTATCGGAATACTGTTGCGTGTCCTTGAAAATGAATTTTGCTCTCCAAACTTGTTTCTATTTTTTAGGGTGTCTGAAAGAACGGAAAACTAGGAATGTTAGAGGGAAAAATCGTGTAGGTAGGTTCGCTGGGTTTTCTTCGGTGAGTGGCCGGAGGGAGAATCGACTGAAGCTATCGGTGTTGAATACGTTGCGTGTCTGTCGGAATACTGTTGCGTGTCCTTGAAAATGAATTTTGCTCTCCAAACTTGTTTCTATTTTTTAGGGTGTCTGAAAGAATGGAAAACTAGGAATGTTAGAGGGAAAAATCGTGTAGGTAGGTTCGCTGGGTTTTCTTCGGTGAGTGGCCGGAGGGAGAATCGACTGAAGCTATCGGTGTTGAATACGTTGCGTGTCTGTCGGAATACTGTTGCGTGTCCTTGAAAATGAATTTTTCTCTCCAAACTTGTTTCTATTTTTTAGGGTGTCTGAAAGAATGGGAAAACTAAGAGTGTTAGAGGGAAAAATCGTGTAGGTAGGTTCGCTGGGTTTTCTTCGGTGAGTGGCTGGAGGGAGAATCGACTGAAGCTATCGGTGTTGAATACCGTTGCATGTCTGTAAGAATAGGTGAGGGGTGTCGTCGCATCGTCGGAATCGGGGTTGTGACGTCGTCGTTGGCGGCGCATCAACGATTAGGTTTTTGCAAGGTTTCAGGTAAGGAAGACGAAGGAAATGGATCGGGTTTCACGTTTGGCCTTGAACCAGACCACAGACGAACGCGGGCCCTGTGCGTTTCGACCCAACACAGACGCGCGCTACAGCCTCGGTCTCGGCTCCGCACGCGTGCTATCGGCTCAGCTTGACGTGTACGGGGGGCACGGCTCTGTCAAATCTCGCGGCTCGGCTTGGCGGCTTAGTTGGTCGGCTCGGCAGCTCGACTTAGCGGCTCGATATCACTATAATATATCGAATTCAAGGATTTTGGCCATTTCAAAGCCGTTTCTGCCCTTAGTTTTACCATTTGAGGTCAGTATGGTTCCTAACCGTCAAAGAAAAATTGGGTTGGGAGTTTACTTTGATAAATAGCATGAGATTTAGCTACGTATATTATGAAAAGTTACTAAGTTTTTATGTGGTTATTATAGGACATATTTAACCGTTGGGATTAGCTTGTTGTGAGTGACTTCGGCCAAGGTCATCGAGGTAAGTGACCTTACTGTTGGAGTTAGATTACTACGTGTTGTATGATGGTGCGTGCCCTGTGGCCCCTACATGCACCATCTTTATGTGATATGACGATGTGATGTATAGATTGTTTGGACTGTCGATTGTTTATGTTATGTGATATATGGATTATGTTGACTATTGATTGTTTATGTTATGTGAAGTTATGAATGATATGTTAGTAATATATGCCATGAAAATGTTGATTGATGTCATGTATACATGTAGTATTCTCGAGTCATGTCATGAAATGCTTATGGAACTGGAATATATTTTCATGTTAGGTGATATGTCATGTAATGTAAGAAATGCATATGTGATGTTGGCAATGCTTATTTAATGCCATGTTAGGTATGTTAAGGGACCTCATGCATATATGTATGCCACTTGCATCGGGATTCTTCCCCTTTATGTTACGAAAGAATGAAATACGATATTTATGTGCACCATGATATCATGCGGCCCCTTTTCTGTTCTGTGGTGTCTGGTGACGTGTAACACATTGTGTCCAACCAAGTCAGGCTCAAGGGGTATGTATATGAGCCCGCCTGATGGGTCCATGTAGGTGTACATGGGCTGTGTGTGAAGAAGTACCACACATCCAACCCTACCCGGAATAGAAAAACACGCAAGGCCATGTAAAGTTTATGAAAAGTTAGGTCCCGCTCATATGTTGCATGTGTTTGCATTTCTTACCCCACTGTTGGGTAACTTACTGAGTATTTCATAAAATACTCAAGCCACGTGCTACCTACATTTTTCAGGTAAAGGCAAAGCACCAATGTATTGTTGACGGCGGAGCTAAGGACACCATGGAAGTTGGAGAGGGGATATTTTTAGAAGTTTATGTACTCTTTTAAGTTGAAGCATCGAATATTGTCTTATTTAGATTTATTTTGAATTTGGTTACTCAAGGTTTTATTCATTTTTCATGTATAAAATTAAATAGGCTCGGTTCAACCATTATTTCATGTGTTACAAGCTGATTTAACTGAGGAATGACCATTTAGAGCTTCATAAGTGAATATTTTGTAAGGTTGAAGCAGCGGAGGAAGTCGCTTGCACTTGATTGATAAGTTGTTAGAAAACTTTATTTATTTATTTTTTATTTCATAATTCTTGTAATCGCAAAAGGGTGGGTCAAATTCACTTCATCTCTTTTGGAGATTTAAGGAGATCGGGATTACATTATGGTCACTAACTTCATTTGAACGATTGAAAGTTTCTTTGTGGGGAGACTACCCACAAATTATTATGTAAAAATCAAATTATGAATGAAATTGAGATCTCAATGGAGACTTTCACCTTTAAAAATCATAGCATCATCTTTGTCATTTCTAAGCTTCAAAAAATTCTTGTGGTAGATTGCATCTGACCCATAAAATCAAACCTTGATCAAGTTCGACTGTGGAGTGACTCAATTTAAAACAAGGTTCCAAATCATGCTTTTAGATCGTTGATCGTAAGAGGCGATCTAATTTTATCTTATCTCTTGGTTGATCCGAATTTTGTATAAGGCGGTGTTAATTTTTTTTATTCAAGACTTCTTGCTTCAATAAAAGTTTAGATCGTTGAGCTGAGGATTGTGGTTGCCTTATCAGGTAGGATATTTTTATGTGGATTTTGCTCGAAGTATACTTGATCGGAAAAGTACTAGTGAAACTTGTCAATTTCTTAGTTGTTCATTAGTTTCTTGACTTAGTAAAAATCAAAATTTGGTTGCCTTGTCTACTACGGAAGCAGAGTATATTGCGGCTGTTAGTTCTTGTGCTCAAATTTAAACAAATTCTTTATAATTTTGGATTAAAATTTAATAATGTGTCTGACACTAGTGCTATTATTTAACAAAAAAAATCCTATTGTGATTTTGGATTAAAATTTGATAGTGTGCCTATATTTTGTGATGACACTAGTGTTATTAATTTAACCAAAAATCCTATTCAAATTATACAACTAAACCTATTGACATTAGCATCATTTCATTAGAGAGCATGTGCAAAATCGACATATTATCCTTGATTTTGTAAGCTCTAATAATCAATTAAACAATATTTTCACCAAGCAGTTGAATGAACAATTTTTTTTTTTTTTTTTTTTTTTTTTTTTTTTTTNAGGAGAGATAATTGGAGAG
The DNA here is from genome assembly GCF_002806865.2 of Cucurbita pepo subsp. pepo. NCBI lineage: Eukaryota > Viridiplantae > Streptophyta > Magnoliopsida > Cucurbitales > Cucurbitaceae > Cucurbita > Cucurbita pepo. The sequence continues at coordinate 70,661 of NW_019646458.1, forward strand.
AGGTAGGAAATGGTTGTTTTTTTTTCTTTTGAAAGAAACGTAATCTTTCATTTTTTTTTCTATTATTATTATTATTTTTCAACTATTACAAAAAGAAAGAAAAAGAGATAATATATATATATATATATATAGATAGATATANTTATTTGTTCTAATATATCTTGAATTATATAAATTTTGAAGGCATGTTTTTAATGAGACCAAGAGTCCAAAATAAAAAGAAGTAAAAAATGATTTAAGANGTAGTTAAGTGACAGTAACGCTCTCTTATGTATAGAGAGAGAGAGAGGGCTTCGGGTAAGGAGGGAGAGGAGTCTAATGCTTGCTGCAATCCTTGAGTACATCTTCAAAGTATAGGAGATTGTACATTTTATGCTTAGACACACATGCATGCACCTCTGCAATATATGACCAAGGAATACAATCCTCATTTTTAGCTTCTATCACAATAAAAAAATATTTGATTCTACCCGCATTAACGAGACAAGACAGACTATTCACCACACTCTTGTAAATTAAACGATGTCCACCACCCTCGTTAAACGCTTCCACTGCAAACCTTCCAACTCTTTGTGTAACGACCCAAATAAAATAATAATAATAATAATAATAATAATAATAATAATAATAAAATAATTAAAATAATATTTTCCCTAAACTACTCTCCACCTAACCCCTCACTCTCCCAACTATCTCTCTTCAACCAACTCATCAGTCAAAATCCCAAATCAGAATACAGGATTCATTGGTGGTACAATCAAAAAAAAAAAAAATACCAACAACCAGTCTTACAACGGTAAGCCAGAGATTTAATTATTGGAGAGAGATCTTGCATAAGTCATATTTCAGATCTCTTTTTCATTTATCCTATCGATTTCCTTTTCATTTGTTTAATTATTCAGAACCAAATCTTTTTTCTGTGGGCATCTCTTTAGATTTTGGTTATCAAGTTATAGAAAATTACCTGAGGATAATATATCAGTCAATAGAATAAAAAAAATAGAGAAAAAGATGGAAGATAAGAAGTAAATACAGAATAGAGAGGAAAGAAAAGATAAAAAAAAAAAATCTCTATCAACATTTACCGTAAATCTTACATATATACACACATATAAAGCCGTTGAATAAATTATATCAATTTTCTTTTAATCTATTCTAAAGAAAGAAGATCTGAGATATAATTTACCGTAATAATATAGCAAAATCTCTATCAACATTTATCATTTTAGTTTTTCTCAAATTTTACATATATACACATATACATACATATACATATACATATATACATATACATATAAAGATGAAAAAAAAAATAATAAGGAGAGTAGGATAGAAATAAAAGTGAAAATACAGTGAAAATACAGAGAAGCCAAAATACAAAATCAAAAGAAAAAAAAATTACAGAGAGACAAAAATAGAAGGGAAGAGTTAGAGTAAGAATCGATTATAACGTTCCAAGACTTTATCCATGCAAAGTCTTTAATGCTGGCATGAAGTTTAGCACATGAACCATTGTAAGAGTTAGAGAATTGAACAAGAAATTGATGCCATGGATTCATATAGGTTGGCTTGGATGCAAAGGGAAAAATCGAACTTTCATTAAGGATAAATTGGTGACACCCGTATAAGCTAACCAGGTAAGTAGCCTTACTATAGGATAGACTAAATAATTGTATGAGTTATGATGATGTGTGGATTATGATGCTTGATGATATGTGCAGTATATACATATTTTGTTGAGTGACGCTTGATATGTTTGACGTACGTTGTGGCAATATGATGAGCATGATGATTGCATGATGATTGCATGATTTTTACCTTAATATGATGATGTTTTCCATATTGAGCATGCTAGATGATGATGAGTGCCATATTGCATCATGTCGTTAGATCGACGTAGGACACAACCCTAAGAGCATGAAAATGATATTAATATAAATATCCACGATATGCGTTACCTAGAGTAACAAAGAGATGAGACTAGAGGGTTGTGTCAGAAGAGACATTACGATGGATTTAGAGGGACCTCATGCATTTTGTATGTTCATAAGCATAGGGCTACTTCCCCTAGAGATGATGAGTGCGGACGCGCACCGTATGATGAGCGCGAATGCGCACAGGTGCGAAAGCACACAGATGAGGGTGTTCATGAGGCGCATGACACTATGGGGTTCCGCTGACCTCCGGACGTCGCTACAGATTAGCTTGACCAGAGGGTCCAGGGGGTGTGCGAGCGCCCTGGGGACTCACACTCGCACGTGTGAGTCGTGTGTAGGGAAGTACTACACATCCAATTTGTCCGAGACTGGAGGCCACCCCTAAGATGATTAGAGATAGGTCCCTAAATCATGATTGCATGTGTTTGCATTTGCATGGCCCCTATAGTGGGGCCACTTACTGAGTATTCTTTGAAATACTCAGGCCGTGTGCCACTTCATTTTTCAGGTAAAGGCAAGGCGCACTTGTACGGAGGACGGCGGCATCGCGAGCAGAGACTGTGGCACGTGCATAGGGTAGATTCATATTTAAATTTCTAGTCTTAAGTTAGAATAGGTTGTTTTGCATTTCATTGTTTTAAATTATTTTGTATTTGTTTTTGTTTTCTCTAAATTTCAGTATTTCATATTTAAACACGTAAGACCATGGCCGTGTTTTTCAGAGAAGAAGTTGTTTTAAACGTTTTTTTTTTTTAATTTACGTTATCAATTACGTTCATGTAAGAGTTATATTTCCGCATTATAGATGAGCATGAGACGTTAGTAGCGAATCTGAGTATGTGGAAATTTAGAGTCGTTACACTTTGAACTTCTTCATCATTGACATAGTTAATTGGAACTAGATTTGAATGCAATTGGCCACCACTCATTTTAGAATACCTTTGATAGATAGTTTCAACAGACTTGCTTATTCATGAATACTTTGAAGTTCGATATTTATACTTGTGGTTGAACGCTCTTTAAATTGATATAACCGAATCTTACAATAATGACTAATTGAGCATTCCTCTACTAAGAGATAGCGTCGAATCAAATTCTTTAGTTTGAATAATGGTTGTTTTGTATTAGTAAAAAAATGCGACTAGTGTATTGTCAATAGCACAAACAATTTGTACATGTATTCTTCTTACATATCAATAATTGAATACCGTAGAAATTTGAATTAAGTTCAGTTGAACCACTAATCTTAAATTATATCTAAAAATATATAAGATTTCTGTCTTTATAAATTAACAATAAAAAAAACAGAGTCAATAAAATGTGATTCCTCCCATGTTTTAAAAGATTAAAAAAAAAAAAAATTATTCTTTCATGGTACGATATTGATTATTCTCTCTCGAGTGAATTTTAATTAAAACACATTCTCTATCTAAGTAATTCTAAGCTACAAGCTTCCTACTAAGAGAAATCGAAGTCCCAACTATCAACGATGATTAGTGTCAATAAATATGATACCATAGAATATAGTAACATGTCATTTTCTTATAATAAAAAAAATTCAAAACAAAATATGTTTATATATTTCTATAACTAAAAAAAATTTATTGTATGTTTCAATCTCAAAATGTAACAACCCGAAATTTTTTACTTAATTTAAGGTCGCCACTGTATACATATCATGAACACTGAAAAGGAAAATATTTCATTTAAACTTTCATAAAACGTCACCTCCATCTTAAAACACAGTCATGGACTTGTGTGTTTTGAAAACACTCTTAAAAATGACACAACAAAAGACAAAATAAAATAAATAAACGTTTAAATTAAAATATCCTATTCTAGCGTAAGTCAAAGAAAATAATACGACTACCCTATGCATGTGTCATGGTCTCGAGTTGCGACGTGGTTGTCAGCCGTACAGAATGCCTTGCATTAACCTAAAATAGAGTTAGCATGTGGCTGGAGTATTTTAAGAAATACTTAGTAAGTGACCCACTATTGCGTGTACATGCAAAAATATGTGAATGCAATTATGGGACCTATCAAATCAGCCTCTTTTTATACGACACTTCCTAATGGACAGCTTGGATGTGTACCATATACTCTACATACAACCCAGGCGTGTGAGAATCGACTCACCAGATAGTTCGCACACTGCTGGGCCCCTTTTCTTCTTGATCGAGCCTGCTCTGGTAGCTCCTTATGCCGGACACCCATTAGAATTAGTAACCGTCACAGTAGCATTATGTAAAACATAATGATACTTCACCTGCCTAGTGGTGTACACGTCCTTACCCTCGTGATGGAATAGGGGTATCCCCCATGCATGAGCACACATAAAGCATGAGGTCCCAATATTTTTCTGTTTTCAACATTATTAAATATAATTCCGCTATCGTTTTTCATTCATATCGTATCATTTCTCATTTTTCATTTCTCGTATCATACATAATTCCAACGGGGTTATATTTCATGTCATTTTTCGTGATTTTATGTCATTCATATCATGTTGTATACACACAATTTAGGAGACATAACATAACATTTCATGCTTTAACATAACATTTCATCATATATCATATCATAAACATGTCAATTTATCACATATTTCGTACCATAACATATTTCATATCATTTTCATATCATATGACAACATATATATGTTCGTCATTCGCATGTCGTATCCTAATCATATCATATATAAACACTTCGGGGTCATATCGTTTCCTAACTTATCATAGCTCTAACGTTCTTATACATATCACAATCATATCGTTACAGGAACGTATCGTAACGCTATCGCTCTATCAATCTATCATAATCCTATCCCTTTCTACCCATAACCTAATCGTATTCTTTTATCAATCGATCGTGACCATATCATTTTTATCAATCTCTCATATCCATAGCACTTCGATACGTAACCTAACCTTAATGTTTCATGAGCATATCTTACTCCTATCGTTACATTACGTTTAGTTTATCCTTCTCATATCCTATCTCAAACATATCATCAAACACATCGTACCGTAAGTATTATCATACAATTCACATATCATAACATATACATAACATATCATAAGCATATCAATTCACAAACAATTCACACATACCAATATATATGAAACATGTAGAACCACAGGGTACGTGTCAACATCAAATATAATCATGCCGATAGTAAGGTCACCNTCATGCTTTAACATAACATTTCATCATATATCATATCATAAACATGTCAATTTATCACATATTTCGTACCATAACATATTTCATATCATTTTCATATCATATGACAACATATATATGTTCGTCATTCGCATGTCGTATCCTAATCATATCATATATAAACACTTCGGGGTCATATCGTTTCCTAACTTATCATAGCTCTAACGTTCTTATACATATCACAATCATATCGTTACAGGAACGTATCGTAACGCTATCGCTCTATCAATCTATCATAATCCTATCCCTTTCTACCCATAACCTAATCGTATTCTTTTATCAATCGATCGTGACCATATCATTTTTATCAATCTCTCATATCCATAGCACTTCGATACGTAACCTAACCTTAATGTTTCATGAGCATATCTTACTCCTATCGTTACATTACGTTTAGTTTATCCTTCTCATATCCTATCTCAAACATATCATCAAACACATCGTACCGTAAGTATTATCATACAATTCACATATCATAACATATACATAACATATCATAAGCATATCAATTCACAAACAATTCACACATACCAATATATATGAAACATGTAGAACCACAGGGTACGTGTCAACATCAAATATAATCATGCCGATAGTAAGGTCACCTACTTAAGTAACTTAGGCTGGTGCCACCAATTTGTACTTAATAAAAATTCGATTTGTCTTTTGCATCTAAGTCAACCTATGTGAACCCAATATATCAATTTCAAGTTCAATTCTCTATATTTTATTAAATATCTCCTTTTCTATTATTACTTCGGTTTTTTTTTTCTAGAAGACATAGTTACTATACTAACTATTTTTTCTAATAACTATTATTATTATTATTATTTTATNGTTCGTCATTCGCATGTCGTATCCTAATCATATCATATATAAACACTTCGGGGTCATATCGTTTCCTAACTTATCATAGCTCTAACGTTCTTATACATATCACAATCATATCGTTACAGGAACGTATCGTAACGCTATCGCTCTATCAATCTATCATAATCCTATCCCTTTCTACCCATAACCTAATCGTATTCTTTTATCAATCGATCGTGACCATATCATTTTTATCAATCTCTCATATCCATAGCACTTCGATACGTAACCTAACCTTAATGTTTCATGAGCATATCTTACTCCTATCGTTACATTACGTTTAGTTTATCCTTCTCATATCCTATCTCAAACATATCATCAAACACATCGTACCGTAAGTATTATCATACAATTCACATATCATAACATATACATAACATATCATAAGCATATCAATTCACAAACAATTCACACATACCAATATATATGAAACATGTAGAACCACAGGGTACGTGTCAACATCAAATATAATCATGCCGATAGTAAGGTCACCTACTTAAGTAACTTAGGCTGGTGCCACCAATTTGTACTTAATAAAAATTCGATTTGTCTTTTGCATCTAAGTCAACCTATGTGAACCCAATATATCAATTTCAAGTTCAATTCTCTATATTTTATTAAATATCTCCTTTTCTATTATTACTTCGGTTTTTTTTTTCTAGAAGACATAGTTACTATACTAACTATTTTTTCTAATAACTATTATTATTATTATTATTTTATTATTATTATTTTTTTCTCTTACACAGATTATAGGTGTCTAATCCAAAATGTAGGACTATAAATGTCTAACCTATCCATTGTACTAACAAATTGTCAACACATATCCAATAAGGGTTGAATATGGACACAAGAATAAGCTATTATGATGCTTTCTTCACCCTATTTAAAGTAATTTACAAGCTAGTATCATAATATACTAACTACAACTTTAGTATTGTCATTTAAGGGTTAATTTAGACCAAAGGAGCGAAAGATGGGAATAAAAATAGAAATGTAAAAGGGAAATAAAAACCTTAAACTTTAGTATATGGTTTTAAAGATAGGACGAGAGAATAAATTCTTTTTATGCTTTCTTTAAATCGGTCAAAGAGTATTTTATACGCTTCCAGAATTAAGTGTGTTTTGTTATATTTATGTCTTAGGTTTTTTTTAAAAATGACATGAAATCTTGTCTTGTGGTGTCATTATATCGCATTCTAAAGAGAAGTTAAATTCACGTTAAAATAGAGAATAAAAATTGAAACTTATATTATTACAAGATTTATTGATAATCTTAATTATTATAGGGTATGTTTGGTCGTGTTCATTAGTTTTTAAACTTTTGTGAAACCATTGTGTTTATATGACTGTTTTGGTTTCTCGTTACTCATTTCTAGAAATGGTTCACAACTTTGAATAGAAATTTTGGAAATAAAAAACAATTTTTGTTTTATACTTTTCCAAACCATAAATAAATGTACTTTTTTTAATCATTTTAGAAGAAAAATACATGAAAAATATCGATTGGAAATTTATTTAATTTTTAAATTTTATATTTGGGTAAAATCTTTATATTTTTAATTAAAAAAATGGAGAGAATTTGAAACTAGAAAGGGTTATTATTGGCATGAATTAAGGTCTACATAATAGTTACATACTTGACAATATCATTTTCGTAATTATCTATATCTTCAGGGGTAATTTGGTAATTTGAAACTTTTAAAATATATATATTTTTTTTTTTTCCAAAAAATTCATAATTTTCCTAAACATTCTTCTTCCCTCGTTGGTCAATTTTTTTTCTTCTTAACCATCTCAAAATTCCCTCTAGATAAGGAATTAAAAATCGGGAAAGTTCCTTAGAAATTGGAAAAATGACATTTTCATCCTTTTTGCTTATATTTTCATTCTCAATCCTTCTCCAAAATCCTTTTGGTTGTACCCTAAAATTAGATAAGGATTCGAAATTCAAATTCGACACCTGATTTACCGACGTTTCCCTTCGACAATGTCACGTTACTTATTCTTTGTTTCTAAAAGTGAAGACTATCCACACAAACTAATACGAGTCCTTCTAGGATGCTTTATCCTCACTCACATGCATCCTAGAAAATTTCTCTAAGAAAACACGCTTAACTATGGAATTTCTAGGATTGAGCCATTGAAAAGGAAGTTGCAGCTTATTGTTATAAATAGTGACTTTCAATTTTTTTAAGGTCTTCTTAACCATCATATTCTTAAAATCGCTCTCATTATATGTAGTTTTGGTTCATTAATGTACCCATATTTTACTCACGTGTCACACTTCTATTTATAAAGACCTATTTTAATACTCTTAGTTGAATAATGTTTGGAGTGAAATGCGTACTCTGTACTAATAAATATTTACTTAATTTAAATATTGAAGATAATTTAATGCTTGCAAATTAAAAATTTGTTAATAATAAAAAATAAATACACAATAATTGTAACGATCCTAGATATCTACTTAATCTAAAATCGCTACTGTATATGTTTTATAGACATTTTATGCGTATATACTTCGTCCAAAACATTGTCATAAAACATAACTATGGACTTACTTGTTTTCTAGAAGGTATTTATATAAAATAGCAGAATTGAAATAAAATAGAGTAGAAATGCCTTCTATTAAGCTATATGTCATGGTCTCTTGAGTTGCGATGTCATTGTCACCTGTACATGGAATCTTTGTATTTAACTCGAAAATAAGAGTAGAACTTGGATTGAGTATTTTAAGAAATATTCATTAAGTGACCCTGCTAGGGTTATATGCAAGCACATACAATCATGAGGTTGACCTATCATATCAGTCTATATTCCTTAGGTGGCTATTCCAAAAGGGTTAATTGGATGTGTATTTAATGTTCTACGCACAGTTCACACGTGTGAGTATGGACCCACCAGTTGGTTTACGCACCTCATGGGCCCCTTTTTAATCAGGTGAGCATTCTCTAGGAGCTATTGATGTCGAACAACCGTTTGGAATAGCGACCGTCCCAACATTACAATAAATATAATGATCATTTTTCATGCCTTGTAGTGTATGCGTCTGTACCATTGTAAAAGAAAAAGGGATATCCCCCAATGCATGAACACACAATGATGCATGAGGTTCCATCATTTTTTCTTTCATTATCATTTATAACAACCCCTCTAGCGTTTTCCTTCATATCATATCATTTTTCCATCCGTATATCAGGGTTGTGCATATGTCGAACCATCATATTGCATGTCCATCATATCGTATATTATTCATGTCGAGCATATGTCATATCATAAACTTATCATGTGTTACGCAGATATCATATCATATCATATGTCATAATGTTCACATGTCACATCATGAGCATGTCGCCAAGCATATCACATTTTAACACGTCATCTTTAAACATATCATTTTATTGCATATAGTATAACATTCACATATCATATCGTATATACATCATTTTATGACAATTCAAACATGCGAACATATGACATGTGTGAAGTCACGGGCACCTACCATCATACACCATATAATTTATAACTAGACCGATAGGAAGGCAATCTACTGGTTTGGCCTTACCCAATGTTTCCCTAAATTTGAGTACTTTTGCCTTTCGTCACTCGAAATTGCCCCAAGTATCATCGATGTTCGTTTTAGATTAGAATGTCCATCTTGTTTCGTTAATAACTCAATTTAACTTAAATTGAGAAATTGGACCTTACACTGACCTTAATTTCCTTCAATAACATCAATTTATGCTTCGGAATGGTCAAAAAGGTGGAATTTGGGCAAATTACACATTTTCGAGCTAAGGAGCAAAATTTTAAGCCGCAGAGTCGAGTCAAAGCCGGGTCGACTGAGCCGCGAAGGAGTTTCTGGCTGCATGCACAACACGAGGCACAATGAGGCGCTAACTGTGAAAGTCAAAGTCGAGTTGAGGCACGAGTCATCAGGTTGTTGTTGCAGCCGCGCAAGTCGATAGTTGTGAGGTTGAGCTGAGTTTATAGGCCTCAGGTTTTGCCGCTGCAAGTTTCGACTGTGACGATTGGTTGAAGGTGGATCTTAGGTTGCAGATCTAAGTTGCGGGTTGTGGCTGAGGGTGCTTGTCTAGGTCGCAGAGCTGTTTGGGTTGTGGTGTTGGGCTGTGGCTTGATCTTTTGTCATGGATTGAGAGGTTGTGTATTGGATAAGCAGTTGGGTATCTGATTTAGATCCGACCCAAGAGATGGTCTTCTTCACTCGAATTCCTCCTGATTTTCTGATGACTTTCTCTCTCTTCCCAAAATTGTCTCCGAATGAATAACAGCATTATTAAGGGTATGAAGCGAGGTCCGTTATGATATTTAAGTATGGACACATGGAATACATCGTGTATGCTTGAGAAGGAGAGTGGTAGTGCCAACTTATATGCTACCAAACCGATTCGTTTTAAGATTTTGAAAGGCTAGATGAGCCAGGACTTAGCTTGCCTTTATGCCGAAACCTCAGGACACCTTCTATAGGAGCCACTCTCAAGAATATCATGTCTCCTACCTTAAATTCTAGGTTCCTACACCTTACATCTGCATAGCAAGGACTTAATTTATATGCTACCAGATCGATTCACTTTATATGAGCTTTTACCTGTTGACACACTAGACGTTTACTTACGAATTCCTCTATGTCCTTTTTCAAAATTCGTCTCCAAAAGTGTTGTTTCAGGTCTTGGTACATTTTGGTACCATTAGATGTATAGAGAATGGTGAATAGTGTGCTTCAATTAGTATTTCATTTCATAATGCTTCCACTGCTAGTATACATAGTCGTCCTTCACCTAGTAGTCCACCATCTGATGGCTTGGAAAAACTTTCCACTAGATTCGGTGTTGGCTGACTCAATATCTTTTTTAGGCTAGAGTCCTCTTCTTGAGAGTCACAAGGTTTTGTCAAAGTATGGGTTGTATTGTGAGGCTAGTAATTTGTGTTATAACTCCCTAGTAATTAAGGCCGACGAGTGTTCCGTTTTTACAACTTAGGGCATTACGACCACGCTTCCTTATGTTGGTCAAACAAATCCTCAAGATCTGTAACCTAGAACTTTGATACTAACGGTAACGACCCTAAATTTTCTACTTAACCTAAGGTCGACCTTACATCTATGACGAACATTTAATGTGGAATTAACTTTATTAAAACTTTATAATAAAATCAACCTTAATATTGCATACTTCATTTAATACTTTGGTATAAAATTAATACAAATAGAAATGAAACGAAAAACAATACAAAATGAGATTTCATATACTAACCTACATGCTACTAAATGGAAATGCAATTAACCTATATTAACAATGAAATTTTATACTTCTTCGATGTGGGATGGATTGAAATATATTTAGATAATTTCAACAAAATTTTCTTCACATCTTCATTGAAGTATATGGTATAATTGATGTCTCTTGGTTCATATCACACTTACTTGGTTGCCCTAGACCGAACCTACTATGACCCCTTAATGCTAGCTTAACGCTTGTCTTTAAAAATTAATTCTGTCGAAGAAGTTCAACGTCATAAATTAGAATTCTACTATGTGAGTTGGCTCTCCTAGTTTTGCATAAAATAATTTATCTTACTCCTAATAATTTAAACGAGCTAAGCCTAATTTTGCATAAAATAATTTAAACTTACTCCAAAAATTGAAGTACTAACCTTAAATACTTCCTAAGAATTGAAATTAAGAGAAAATAGTCCGAACGTATCAGACTCAAGTCGTATCAACCAAAATGCTGGCCTTGAACCATAAGAAAGTGTATTATCCAACTGACTTGAACTATTCAAGTGAGATGCTACATTGAAGCGAGGGACCTCCCTTTTATAGTGTTGGTCAACCCCCCTCCCCCACTAATTAGCTTTAAGCAATGTGTGACAATCCAATTTTTTTTTTTTTTTTTTTTTTTTTTTTTNGGTTATTACATATATCATATCATAAACGTATCCTATCATAGGCATATCATATTATAATTACGTCATGTATAACAGACATATGACACATGTGAAGCCACTGGGCATGTGTCATCATTATATATAATACAACTTCTAACCAAACCGATAATAAGGTCACTTACATGGTTAGCGTTAGCCAAAGTTTCAATCCAATTCCGAATCAGCTTGCCTTCATCCCTCGAATTTTTTTCCACTTATATCGAGGTGCTTTACCCTATCAAAGACATTCACCTAATTCCTTCCATGATTCTAATTCCTGACTTAATTTAACTTAAATAAATATGTCAATATTACATAGCTGCTCGGATCACATAATTCAAATTTCTTTACGTTAGTGCAACTTGATAAAACAAAATAAAAAAAAAAGTTTGGAGAATCGACTTATTGTGACAACCTCTTCTTGAAAACAATCCTTCCTTCACCAAACTCGGGAAGAATTTCTACATAGCTACGAACTTTTTACAGTAAATCTGGAGAGAGTTATTTCGTGAGAGATTGGAGTTTTGGGTGACAGGTTGGTTAGGGGAGGAATACTTGGGGAGAAGGGGTCGTGGGAGGCTACCGACAGAAGTTTGGGAATGGGTAATGTTCATTATTATTACTATTATTATTTTTATTTATTTTTCTTTTTTTTACATGTACTAGTCTCATTGGTCCGAAAGGAACTTGGTTTATGATTGGATCATAAATAAATTGTTGCGTAGATAATGAATGATACTTGAGGTGAAAGATGTAATTATAGAAGCAAAACAGACTTTTGATCGAATTGTAATTACAAACAACACGTGAAAGATTGAGTTGTTTGTAATAATTATATCAATAGACACAACTTGTCTTGTCGTACCTAAGAGTTCAACTATAGTTCTTTAATGGAATGACCGATATAAAATGAATGAAAATTGAGTAATTAAAAATTTTAATTAATTAATTTTATATTATTAGAGGTTATAATCTATATAAATTTAGGTGAAAGAAAATTTTGAAATGTTTAATTTAATATTTAATATATTAGATATATTCAGTAGAGAGTTAGAATATATTTATTTTAGAGCGTTCAGATTGATTGAAATTTTCAAACTCCACACAACCACGGATTGTGTGGATTGTTGGGACGCTCCCCATGATCAAAGACACCGGAAAAAAGAGAAAAACAAAAAGAAAGGAATGGAATACCGAGAGAGAGAGAAAAAGAAATTCAAACTCCGGCGAGCCTCGGACCCTCAACCCCGACGTCTAAATCGACCCACCAACTCAGTGAAAGTGATCACTGACCTTCGTACGTCCGCCCCAAAGCAAATTGATGTCGCGTAGTCGTCGTCATCGCCAACGTCGGAGAAGGAACCCAAAAATCGGATTTTTGGAGAATCTCTTATCAATCTCCACGGATGTCTAATAACACGAAACTTAGTAGGAGAAAAGAGGAGTAGAAAAAAATGAGAGAAAAGACGTTGGAAAACGTCACGGGAAGATGAAAAAGATAGGATTCTTCGGATCTGGGTCGAACCATCTATGACCCGAAAGACCGCAACCTATTCAATCTTGACCTAGCCCAGAGGCCTGTAGGTAACGCAGTCTCAGCCCAAACCTTCAGCGGCCCACGATGCAAGCCCATGACTCGCTCCTGCGACCTGGCTACAACCCCCCTACAAACTCGAGAATCGAGGCCCAATTCCCACGCAGCCCGAAACCCAAGTCTAGCCTGAAGCCGAACGAACGAAGTCCCAGCTCGATAGCCAGTCGGCCCGACATCGCTGCACTATCGTGGCTCACTCTAGTACTGCCACGTGTCAAGCCGCGGCACATTCGACTCGAATTTTCAATTTTAACCTAGTTTCTACTGTTTCGACCCTCTCAAACCTATTTTCGACCTCGATTAAGATAATTGAAGTCGTTTTACTATCGTATTTCATAATTATTAGTTGGATTAAAATTAAATTGTGAAATACTAACGAAAAGTAACGAACATTGTGATAGGAAACGAACCCCGACAACCTTTGGAACAGCTTTCGAGGAACGGGAGCTTACGTTAATTAATTATGGAGAAATCTGGCTAGAGCCAACCAAGTAAGTGGCCTTACTATAAGATAGGCTAGAAATTTTATTGTTACAATTTAGAATTGTTTGAGATGATGTGCGTTGATGCATGCGATATTTGTGCTTACAATGTATGAGTTGTATCGTATGATGTCGTACACTAGTATATGATGATGTATGAGTTATGATGTTTGAGCAATGATGCATGATGATGTATGTAATTTATATATTTCGATGTATGACGTACTTGATATGCTTGATGCACATAATGGCATTATGATGAGTATGATGATTGCATGACGTTTAGCTTAATATGTTGATGTTTTCCATATTAAGCATGTTACATGATGATGAGTGTATTACATTATGTCGATGGATCGACTTAGGACACTACCCTTAAGAGTATGAAAATGATATTAAAATAACTATCTAGCGAGCATGTGTTACTTAATGTAACAAAGAGATGATATTAGGGTTGTGTCAGAAGAGATGATAAGATGAGAACTAAAGGGACCTCATGCATGTTGTATGAACATAAGTATAAGATACTTCCCCTAGAAATGATGAGTGTGGACGCGCACAGTATGATGAGTACGGTGATCATGAGGAGCATGACGTCAAGGGTTCAGCTAACCTCCAGATATCGCTACAGACAACTAGCTTGATCGGAGAGGGTTCAGGGGGTGTGCGAGCCGCCTGAAAATCCACACTTGCACGTGTGGGTCGTGTGTAGGGAAGTACTATACATCCATAGTAGTCCGAACTGGAGGCCACCCCTAGTGTGAGATGAGATAGATATAGGTCCCTTGAGCAAATTTGTATGTGGTTTCATTTAGCATGACCCCTATAGTGGGTTCACTTACTGAGTATTCTCAGAAATATCAAGTTGTGTGCCACATCATTTTTTAGGTAAAGGCAAGGCACCCATGTACGAATGACGACGATATCGCAGGCAGAGACCATGACACGTGCATAGGGTAGTTGCATGTTTAAATTCCTAGTCTTAAGTTAGTATAGGTTGTCTTGCATTTCACCTTACTTTTATTTTATTCCATTTATTTTGTATTTGTTTTCAGTGTTATGTGTTAGAACACATAAGTCCATGACAATGTTTTTAAAGTTGAAGATGTTTTTATTCATTGGAAATTCATGCTCTTTTATGATGTTGATTGAAGAGTATTTTCCGCATATGAGCTAAGTAGTAGACATTAGTAACGACTCTAAGTAAGTAGAAATTTAGGGTCATTACAGTTGGTATCAGAGCTCTAGGTCTTAGATTCTATAGACTAGCCTATAATGTAGGCTTGGCACGTTCTATGGTCTCAACATCAAAGCCCCGTCACCATCAGGTACGCCTTACACAAGATAAGAAAAGAGAAACGTTTTCAAAATCGCATGCATTTTTCTGTTGATATTACTGAAATTATTTTGACATTTCATGTATTTATTAAGAGTATGATGTTGTTTGTAACATTGTGAGTGAACTATTTTTTACACTATGATGTGAACTTAGTATATGTAATCTATAGCATATGTTCATAAGTAATGAGCCTTAGACTTAAGAGATGTTGTCTTGGTCACTAGAACCATGCCGCCCAGACCACGCAGAAGAGTAAGACGAGGAAGGTGATGACCCTATTAGAGGAAGAGAACGAGGTGAGGCTGAAGAGAGTCCGCTTTGAGAGGGATTAGAGACAGGGTTCGAATTAGAACCCTTATAGCATTAATTTTTTGTAAGCACCCCTGCAACGGTAGACCTAGTAGCTAGGGATAGAGCTAAGAATGACCAAGTAATCATAGCGAACCAAACCCTAAACGTAGACCTGGTAGTAGTAAACATGGCCGACTTCGACGTAATACTAGGCATGGATTGGCTAGCTAAAAATCATGCTAGTATAGACTGTCGCAAAAAGGAAAAGTATTCTCTCCACAGGCGGGACCTAGCTTTAAGTTTAAGGACACATTTTCCGATATGATGAAAGCAAAGAAGTTAGTCCATCAAGGCGGTTGGACTATATTAGCATGTGTCATAGATGTAGGAGGAAAATAAAAGACCCTAGATAACGTACTAGTAGTAAATGAGTTCCCAGACGTATTTTTGGAAGACCTACCAGGAATACCCCCTTCCCGAGCGATCAACTTCGCTATCAAATTCAAACCGGGAACTAAGCTTATTTCTAAAGCACCTTACCGTATGTCGTTAACGGAGTTGAAAGAACTCAAGGCGTAGTTACAAGACCTACTGGACAAAGATTTCATTCGACCTAGCGTATTTCCTTGGGGTGTGTTGGTGTTGTTAGTCAAAAAGAAAGACGGATCGATGCGTCTGTGTATCGATTACAAGGAGTTAAATAAGATAACCATAAAGAACAAATACCCTCTGCCTCGAACAGAAGACCTATTCGATCAACTCAGAGAGACAACAATATTTTCTAAGGTAGACCTTCAGTTTGGTTACCACCAAATAAAGATTATAGAAAAAGACTTACCAAAGGCAGCGTTTAGGACAAGATACGATCTCCACGAGTCCGTAGTGATGTCGTTTGGCCTCACCAATACCCTAGCTGTGTTTATGGAATTAATGAACTGAGTATTCAAAAACTATCTAGACACATTTCTGATCGTGTTCATTGACGACATCATAGCAATCAAATTACTATTTAATATAACAGATTTATTAAATATAAAGAAAGAAAAATATTTAATTTGAAGGGTTCAAAATAATATTTAATATAATAGATATATTAAATTAAAAAAGAAAATATTTATGGTATTTAATACATTAATTAAATAAAAATATATATTTTAAATTTGAATAGATTCAAATTAGTTAAATATATATATATATATATATATATATATATATATATATATTTATTTATTTATTTATTGAGATATCTTATTATATTAAAATATAATTTAAATAAAATATTATATCCTAATATAATAGATTTTCAAATAAATTATTTGACAAAGGTTCTCCTAATATTCATATAAATAAGATTTTTAGGACCTCTCTTTAAACTTTTTTTTCTTCTAACCCCTTCCAGATTTTCTTCAAGAGATTCCTATTACATAAATAGGATTCTCCACAATGGTATGATATTATCCACTTTGAGCATAAATTCTGGTGACTTTGCTTTGGATTTTCTCAAAATGTCTCATACCAATGGAGCTAGTATTCCTTGAGATTATAAACTCATGATTATTCCTTGACCATATGCTTGAGTCATAGTAAGGAAGGTCTTATGGAATGTAGAAAGACTTCTGCATTGTTGGAATATATTAAGTAGGCTTGCAAGCATAGATTTCTACAAAGTTAGAGTTCTTACCCTCATATAAATTACTTTATTTTAACTCTCGATGAAATCAAAACATTTATTCTTCATCTACAAAATTAGATAGGCTCGGTTCAACCATCATTTCATCTGTTACAAGCTGATTCGATTAAAGAAGAACCATTTGGAGCTTCAGGAGTGAATATTTGCACAGTTGAAATAGCGGATGAAGTTGCAAGCATCATTTCATGAGTTGTTAGAAAACTTTATTTATTATTTTTAATTTCATAAAGTTTGTAATGGTCAGAGTGACTTCGTCTGCTGTGGAGATTTAAAGAGATCGGGAATAAATCACGGCCACTAACTTATTTTGTGGGGAGACTATAAATACCCACAAATTATTATGTAAAATGCAGATTTGTGATGAATGAAATTGATCTCTCAAGTTGAGACTTTCCCCTTAGAGATCCGAGCATCATCTCTATTCTAAGCTTCAAGCATTTTTGTGGTAGATTGCATTTGAATCATTCAATCAAGCCTTGATCAAATTCAATTGTGAAGTGACTCAATTTAGAACAAGATTTGATATCTTGTTCTAGATCTTTAATAATCTAATTTTAGCCTTATCTCTTGGTTGATCCAAATTTTGTATAAAGAGGAGTTAATTTTGAAATCTTGTTCTAGATCTTTAATCGTAAGAGGTAATCTAATTCTAGCCTTATCTCTTGGTTGATCCAAATTTTGTATGAGGAGGTGTTATTTCTTTGATTTAAGGGTTCTTACTTCAACAAAAGCTTGGATTGTTGGGCTGAGGATTAGGGTTGCCTTATCACTTCCCTAGAGATGATGAGTGCGGACGCTCACAGCATGATAAGTACGGTGATCATGGGGAGTATGATGCTAGGTTTTCTGCTGACCTCCAGACGTCGCTACAGACAGCTAGCTTGACCGGAGAGGATCCAAGTGGTGTGCGAGCTGCCTGGGAATCCGCACTTGCACGTGTGGGTCGTGTCTAGGTAAGTACTACACATCCATAGTAGTCCGGACTGGAGGCCACCCTTAGAATGAGATGAGATGAGATAGGTCCCTTGAGCATTTTTGCATGTGCTTTCATTTAGCATGACCACTACAGTGGGTTCACTTACTGAGTATTCTTCGAAATAGAGTATTCTTTGAAATACTCATGTCATGTGCCACATCATTTTTCAGGTAAAGGGAAGATGCCCATGTACGGATGACGGCGACATCGCAAGCAGAGACCATGGCACGTGCATAGGGTAGTTGCATGTTTAAATTCCTAGTCTTAGGGTAGACCATGACAGAGTTTTTAAGGTTGAAGATGCTTTTTATTCATTGAAAATTTATGTTATTTTATGACGTTGATTTAAAGAGTATTTTTCACATATGAGCTAAGTAGTACACATTAGTCACGACTCTAAGTAAGTAGAAATTTAGGGTCGTTACAATTGGTATCTGAGCTCTAGGTTTTAGATTCTGTAGACTAGCCTACGATGTAGGCATGACAAGTTCTATGGTCTCAACATCGATGCCTCGTCACCATCAGGTATGCCTTGCACAAGATAAAAAAAGAGAAACGTTTTCGAAATCACATGCATTTTTTTGTTGATATTACTGAAATTGTTGTGACATTTCATGTACTTATTAAGATTATGATGTTGTTTGTAGCATGCTGAGTGAACTATTTTTGGCACTATGATGTGAACTTAGTATACGTAATATATAGCATATATTCATAAATAATGAGCTTTAGACTTAAGAGATGTTATCTTGGTCTCTAGAACCATGTCGACCAGACCACACAGAAGAGTAAGACGAGGAAAGGGATGACCCTATTAGAGGAAGAGAACGAGGTGAGGCTGAAGAGAGCTCGCCTCGAGAGGGATTAGAGACATGTATTGTTGGTAAGCACCCCCTACACGGGTAGACCTAGTAGCTAGGGATAGAGTTAAGATTCGTCAAGTAATCGTAGCGAACCAAACCTAAACATAGACCTAATAGTAGTAAATATGACCAACTTCGACGTAATACTAGGCATGGATTGCCTAACTAAAAACCGTGCTAGTATAGACTGTCGCAAAAAGGAAGTGGTATTCTCACCACGGGGGGGGGGGGGGGGGGGGGNACCTAGCTTTAAGTTTAAGGACACAAGTTTCGGGACTACTCCAAAGGAAGTCTCTATCATGAGAGCAAAGAAGTTAGTCGAACAAGGCGGTTGGGCTATATTAGCATGTGTCGTAGATGTAAGAGGAAAAGAAAAGACCCTAGATAACGTACCAATAGTAAATGAGTTCCCAGACGTATTTTTTGAAGACCTACTAGGAATACCCCTTTCCCGATCGATCAACTTCACTATCAAACTCGAACAGGGAACTAGGTCTATTTCTAAAGCACCTTATCGTATGTCGCCAGCGGAGTTGAAAGAACTCAAGACGCAGTTACAAGACCTACTGGACAAAGGTTTCATTCGACCTAGCGTATTCCCTTAGGGTGCGCCGGTGTTGTTAGTAAAAAAGAAAGACGAATTGATGCATCTATGTATCAATTACAGAGAGTTAAATAAGAGAATCATAATGAATAAATACCCTCTGCCTCAAAAAGAAGACCTATTCGATCAACTCAGAGAGGCAACAGTATTTTCTAAGATAGACCTTCAGTCCGTTTACCACCAAATAAAGATTAAAGAAAAAGACGTACTAAAGACAGCGTTTAGAACAAGATACGGTCACCACGAGTTCGTAGTGATATCGTTTGGCCTCACCAATGCCCTAACTATGTTTATCAAATTAATGAGCCGAGTATTTAAGGACTGTCTAGACACGTTTGTGATCGTGTTCATTAACAACATCCTAGCATTCAAATTACTATTTAATATATCAGATTTATTAAATATAAAGGGAGAAAAATATTTAATGGGAAGGATTCAAATTAATATTTAATATAATAGATATATTAAATTTAAAAAATATTTATTGTATTACATTAATTAAATAAAAATATATATTGAGATATTATGATATTAAAATATAATTTAAATAAGATATTATATCCTAACTCTCTTTAAACTTTCATTCTTCAACTCGTTTGAGATTTTCTTCAAGAGGTTCCTGTTACATAAATAGGATTATCACAACGATATGATATTATGCACTTTGAGTCTAAGTTCTCGTAACTTTGCTTGGGACTCCCTCAAAATATCTCATACGAATGGAGATAGTATTCCTTGAAATTATAAACTCATGATTATTCTTTGACAATACGCTTGAGTCATAGTAAGGAAGGTCTTATGGAATGTAGAATTAAGTACAAAGTTAGAGTTCTTACTCTCGTATAAATTACTTTATTTTAATTCTGGATGAAATCAAAATGGTTTTTATTGCTTTCGACTCAGACTTCATTCCCTTACTTTCGTGAAAAGAATCATTTATAAATCATTAAATGAGTTAATTTTGGTAAAGAAAAAAAAAAATGAGTTTGGCCATGCCAAAATCAAGCCTCGGGGAAATGAAAGTTCTTTTGCACCCAAGGGCAACCGGTGTCCATTTTCTAACAGACGAAGAGTGGGTTTGGGAGGGGTATATATGGAAAAATAATAATGCATGTCTATCATAAATGACTCATAAAACCTAACCTACCAACTTTAGTGGATGTCAGAACCTCAATGAAACATAAAATACGGAGTTTAAATAATAAATGTTATTTCTATATATATATATATATGATGTTTACTTTAATATAAATTATATTCATTGAAATTGGAGTTTGGATGAGACCATCCAACCGACCAAAATATGTCTCTGGTGGCACTTAGACTTGGAGACAACAAAATAATATAATTAATAATAATAATAATATTTTGATTTATAGTACAGTGTATTTAGTAATTTGACTGGTTAGATGAACACGACTCTATACAATGATATGATATTGTCCACTTTGAGTATAAGTTCCCTCTCGAACATAAGCTCGACTTCTTTTTCTTTTGGAGTCTTAAGTCATTTTTTACTATGCCTTCGAGGTAGGAGGCTCAACTTTTTTTTTCTTTTGACATGACTAAGTTTAGGGTATGACTCTGATACCACATTAGATGAACACGACTCTCCATGATGATATGATATTGTCCACTTTGAGCATATGCTCTCATGGCTTTGCTTTGGGTTTCCCCAAAAGGCCTCACGCTAATGGAGATAGTATTTCTTGATTATAAACCCATGATCATTCCCTAAATTAGCCGATGTGGTACTTTCATCCAACACCTGCCCTTAATCGAGACTCAACTCCTTTTTCTTTTGGAGTCATAGTCATTTTTTACTATGCCTTCGCGGCGGGAGACTCGTCTCCTTTTCCTTTTGGAGTCCTTTATTCGACATTTGAGGATTCTATTGACATGGCTAAGTTTAGGGCATGACTCTAATACTAGATTAGATAAACACGACTCTCCACACTGGTATGATATTATCCATTTTGAGTATAAGCTCTCGTGATTTTGATTCGGGCTTCTCAAAAGGGCTCATACTAATTGAGAGAGTACATGATCATTCCCTAAATTAGGGGACGTGCCAATCTAGCGTCACTATTATATATATTTTGAAATTAAAAAAAGTAATTAATAAATTATTTTAAATTATAGAAAGAGAGAAGCTTGGAATTTTGGTTTGCTACTTCATACACTATAATACATATTACATTGCTACACAGATCTAAAACGAGGCGATGCTAGTTACAATATCTTAGTCGGTTTGACCACCGCCGCCGGTGCTCCACGGCGGTGGAGGAGGAGCATGCCCTCTAAAGTACTCACTTTCCTCCTCCTATCAAACCCAACACAAACATATATATATATTAATTCTTCATTTTCTTTCTCGTCGTATTTTTTAAATTAAGAGAAAAAAAAGGAAAACACAGTAAGAGAAAGAGCGACTTACAGGTTCATCGGGTGTTGGTCGGTAACGTCCACGGTGATTAAATCCGAAATACCTCAAAATGGCGATGAAAAAGTGTAGGATGCAATCACAGAGAGTAGAATGAGAATGAACATCAGGTTCATCAGTCAGCTTGTTGGTCTTTGTGGTTGAATTCTCCATTTTGTTTCCTATTTTTCCACAAAAAGTTAAGAATTTGTGTCGTGGTTTGATCTATGGTTTTGCGGATAAGGGTGTCTCTATGTGTTTGTGTGGCTCTTAAATATGTACACATACACAATAAAAGGATTCAATGTGCTACCTACTATTGTTTTTCTTCGAGGTTCTTTATTGTTAGCCCACCTCACTCATTCTTTTATCCCATCCACGGGTCTAATTGGGTTGAGTTGAGAGATTTTTTTTACCAAAATTCGTTGGATCGGTAACCTAACTCAATTAAAAAAATTTCACAACTCAACCCGGGTTGGATTTTTGAGTTGTCAAAAAAAAAAAAATAAAAAAAAAAATTATTTATCCACCCTTTATAATTATTACAAGAATCTTAAATAAAATATATTAAAAGTTGACCAACAAATACAAATAGATATATAATTGAATCAATAAAAAATAACAAGCGAAAATTGTAACATATTAACATAGTTCAACATTGTCATAAGATTAGAAATAGGCTCTTGAGAATTGGTTAAAGTAAGAAAAATGTAAAGATAGATTATCAAATTAAATAAACAATATAAGCGATTATTTTAAAGAGGTCGTATATAACAAAAAGAATAAAAATACTATTAAATATTTTAATTGTAATATGGTGTGACTAAACTAAATAAGAAATTAAAAATAATAAAATAATATAAAAGAAATTAAACAAAATAATAATAATAAAAATATATATTCTTGGCAAACCGGCACAGATATTCTTAGCGAGACCAAGGTACTATACTGACAAACTTATTAATATGAAAAGATTCTTAATATAATTTATAATATTTTTATTTGGCTTGGGTCAACCTAAAGGATTTATCCACGAACTTGAAACCAAACCTCAGTTCGAATTTAGAAAAGTGAACCCAACTCTATCAAAATGCTAATCCAACCCAACCCAACCTTTATAGTTTGGGTTGAGTTGGTTCGAATTGTCGGATTATCGGGTTGAATGTATACCGCTAATCACATCCACGAAAATCTGGTTGAGTGTCTTTATTGTACGTTATTTACTAATTTAAAAATGTTAAATTAATTCATAAGAAAAATGTTTGAATAAATTACCTAGGAAGTATGGGAGAGTAGAGTAGGCCACTGTTTTTGTTACGGCCGTTAATTTATGTAGTAAATAAAATAAAATAAATTTCTACATAGTCAGAGTGCTATTATCATCTCATGCTATCTCTAATACAAAAATATAACTCTTAAAAGAAAACATCTTCTACCGTATAATGTCTGAAAACATTTAAAGCATTCTTTCTCTCGAAAGCATAGTCATCATCTTAAATACGAAATCTAAAGAAAATAAAAATAATTACAAAATAATTTAAAATAAATGAAAGGCAAAACAACCTATTCTAACCTAAGACTAGAAAATTAAATATGAATCTACTCTATGCACGTGTTACAACGTCTACTTGCGATGCTGCCCCCTATGCACGTACTACAACGTCTACATCCGATGTTGCCTTCATTCATACAAGTGCACTTTACCTTTACCTGAAAAATGATATGACACACGGCTTGAGTATTTCGAAGAATACTCAGTAAGTGACCCCCGACTCGCACTTGAATCTGCAGACCTGATCGAATCTACCGCAGTGACCCATGACCCGTGCCTCTCTTAAGTGACTCACAATATCACAACCAATCAGCCACGTCAGAATATCACATTCCTTGCCATTTTTTAATGTATAATTAATTTTATTAGTGCTTTATTTTACATTATAATTAAATTAAACATCATTATACAGTCAATGATTACAATTTTTCAGATTATCTAATTTACATTAATAACAAAATATTGCTATTTTGATATATCTAATTTACAATTTTTTATTTAGTATATCTATATTACATTCCATATACTTTTTTTTATATTTAATATTTAGTTTTTTTATCAAATAAATTAAACATTTATTGATATAAATAAATAACATTTAAGGATTTATTAAATATAAAGCTTAAGTTTATAATTTAATATATATATATACATATTAAAAGTTAAGAAATAGAATTTATTATTTAACATTCACTAATGCATTATTATTTTTCCATATATGCCCCTCCCAAGCCCACTCTTGGTCTGTTAGAAAATGGACACCGATTGCCCTTGGGCGGAAAAGAAATTTCATTTCCCCAGGGTTTGATTTTGTCATTTTTATTTTTATTTTTATTTTCTGTACCAAAAATAATATCATTAAGTTATTTAAGGTGATTTCAAAATTTTAAATTCACTTTAATTAATTTTAATTTTAAAAAATTTAAACTCTATTTTATAAATGATTTTTTTTTTGTCAAATATAAATAAGACACAATATTTTTTTTTTCAAGATATTGTCTTGTTTGGACTCTTCATTTTCTTCTGGTAAGGCTTTAAAACGTGCTTGCTAGTAAAAGGTTTCCACACACCCTTGTAAAACTGATGTTTCGTTCTCTTCCTCAACCAATATAGGATTCTTACCATCTAAATACTACTAACAACATTAAAAAAGAAAGAAAAAAAAATTAATCAAAGAACTATTAACAAAATAAAAAAAAATTAGAAGTAAGAATAAAAAAAAAGGGAAAGATTTAGAAATAAGAATAAATTAAATTTGACTATTATTTGTGAAAGATTTGGAAGTAGCAATCCANTGACTATTATTTGTGAAAGATTTGGAAGTAGCAATCCATTCAAAATTGAAAACATTTGTGAAAATGGGATCGTGACCAAAAAGATAAGGCAAATTAAACGAAAAGTAAAATAAAAAAAATGAAAATCCAATAAAATAAAAAAAAAAAAGAAAAGAAAAGAGAGAGAAGTTAAAATTTCAAATAGTACAAGGGGATACAAATTTTATAAAAAGAAATACACGAAGGGAATTTACAAAAGACTCCTAAAGATCGAAAAGGGACTGACGCTCCGAAATGACCTCCTCTGTGACCGTACAGCTCTCGAACGCTCCTCCACTTCGACCGATAGCTAGCGATCACCTGAAAAGAAAAAAAAATAGGAAAATTGGGATGAGTATAAAAATTATACTCAATAAGCCATCTACTTGTAAGCTCTCATCACATCCTAATTTAACATCTTCTTACGAGCTCTCAATTGGCTCTAGGACATCTGGTTTTCGTCTTAGTTCCCTAGGGTTTGCCCCTTGGGACTTGCTCCTTGGAGCTTCATTGGTTCTCCATCCTTTCATTTGTTACCTAAGGGTTCTCCGTGTGCCGAGTTGTAATGACCAGTATCTCTCTATGAGGTGCCATGGTATCTTGCCTATGGGTGTGCTGAGTACCTTCTAAGCCCATAATAGTCCCCCTATGGGGGGCGACCCAACCCGTTCCCATGCAGGTTATACGACGTGGGAGCACATACCATGCGAAACGACTAGGAGCAGTAAGAACTGCTCAAGAACCCCTAGTCCTCCCATGAAGCTATAAATATCATTCAGACAACTAGCAGCCTAAGAATACCCCTAAGGTACTACGTTTTTCGTGGTGCTACTATGCTCCTATGGAAGAGATTCATCTAAGCTTAGTGACTTGTCACTCTAATTATGGATCCCTAGGCTGATCATCATAATGCTCCCTAAACATTATCAAGATGGTGCAAGCATCAAGAACTAGATGTTATACACAGTTTATGCAAAAATAGACAATCATGCTCAACGGGGGCGATAACATCCATTAGCACCCGGAACGCAGAGTTCACAATGTTCCAATCCTCCTTTCAGCATGCATAAGCAAATACATAATAATCGGAAGCATAAAACATGGTTATACTAATCAGAAGCATAAAACATGGTTAACTTTTCATAGTACATACACTTTGCCACCTAAGCTCATAACATGGAAAAATCTAATCAACTAAGAAAATTAATCTAGCATGCATGCACACCAAAGCGAGTCCTACAAGTATTAATTCTTAAGTTTCATGTGGTGTCTTACATGGTTGACCGTGTCTTTCGCTAACGTTTCTATGCCTGTAAGGTGTACAAAAATACTAACTTTTCCCAGTTAAGTTCTAATTCACATAAAAACATTGTTAGAATCGAATCGGTACAAAAATCTGAAAAACAAAAGTCGGAAGGATGAAATAGAAACTCACGCACCGTCACGCACTGGGAGAATGCATACTTGCGAGTTCATTGAGCCGGTTTGGTTGGTGATTCGGTTTAGTCAGCTTGGATCGCGAGTCAACTTGACCTAGGGCTTTGGGTCGGATCGTCCACCGAGTTGGATTGTGGGTCGGACGAAGCTGCTGCATGTCGACGGTCGTATGGAGTCACATCGCTTCACTCTGCGTGTGATGCACGCACCGAGTAACACGTGTCACTTTTTTGCCGACACACTCTTCCTCTCGTCGGTTGACCCGTGACTCACTGAAAATTTTTCTCTCTCCTCCGTTCTTGAAAATCGGCTCGAATTTTCGCCTTTGGACCAAAGTTATGGCTAGTTTTCCTCATGAATCTTGTGGGGAATTCCCTTTAGATAAACATATCAAAATTTTAGACCTTAATTCACAACAGAGAGTTCTAGATCTGAGAAAAACACTCAAGATCTTACCTTACGGATTCTCGATTTTCTTGACAGAAAAATGGAGCTCCGATCACTAAAATCTTCTTCCTTCCAAGAAGGAGTCCTTGCCACTAGATCGTGGCTGGAGACGACTTCCACGGTGGTCCGGTCCGATGAGATTTTCAACTACTCCTCTCTCCTCTCAACTTTTCTCTCACACCCTTTTTCTCTCTTTGCAGGTGTTGTGTTGATATTGCTCGTTACGTATCGTCGTTACTAACAGTAAGTTCAAGTCAACTTCTAGAAGATATTGACCGTTACACATCTTCATCAGCCTCACCGTAAGCCTACTTGTAGCAGATATTGCATGTTACGTATCACCGCCAGCCTAATGGTAAGCTCAAACCCACTTCTAGTAGATATTGCACGCAACGTATCATCGTAACTCTAACGGTCATCTCAAGCCCATTTCTAGTAGATATTATCCGTTATGTGCGCCATCAGTCTAATGGTAAGCTCAAGCCCACTTCTAGTAGATATTGCTTGTTACGAATTGTCATCCGTCTCACAGTAGCTCAAGCCCACTTCTAGTAGATATTGC
>NW_019646458.1:98797-108729 GCF_002806865.2 Cucurbita pepo subsp. pepo
ATTTTATTTTTGTTAGAAAATATGTCGAAATATGTCAAGTGGAAAGTTCAAACTTTTGAGTTATTGATTGATGCATATGTCATCTTAGCTAATTGAGCTAAGCACAAATGTAACGATCCCAATTTCCTATTATAATCAAGGTCGCCACTACATTTACAACAATAAACTTAAAGGTTCATAATAAAGTTGTTAAAATAATTGGCGGAAAATAATTGTAACCTTTGTTTGAGGTTTTCTCCATTGTAAGCGCATTCATTGATGAGTCNTGGAAAATAATTGTAACCTTTGTTTGAGGTTTTCTCCATTGCAAGCGCATTCATTGATGAGTCCTTGAAAAAAATAATTACCTTCTCTTACTTCACATGAAATCTTTTCTTTTCTTTACAGGTTGTTTGCTTGCTATAATATTATGATAAAAACAAGTACACTAAACTTTTGAATTCCCAATTATATGGAAAATTTTAATATAAAAATTTGTATTTGTCAACAAAATATCTAAATTAGTTGTAATATTGAGTAAAGGAGATATACATGAATGAATCGATTAGAGAAGAAACCTGTCTCTTACTAACAAAATTTCGGAGAAACAATTATTTTTTTAATGACTTCACTTTGTTGAAAAAAAAAAANCTTTTACTAACAAAATTTTGGAGAAACAATTATTTTTTTAATGACTTCACTTTGTTGACAAAAAAAAAAAAAAAAAAAAAAAAAAAAAAAAAAAAAAAAAAAAAAAAAAAAAAAAAAAAAAAAAAAAAAANAAATTATTATTAATATCTATATTTCCCAATATGTACATGCTCAATTGGTCTGTGTTAAAAATGAGAAACAGAAGTGGAATTGAAAATACAATCTCCATTAATATTTACCCTTTAAATAGAATAGAAGCTACCAACGTACTAGAAACAAGAAGAAAATATACTAATAAATATATTCCATAACTAATTATAGTTATATTGCAAAATCAAATTGTTGTCTTCACCAAGCTTTACCTAAGAAAATAAATTGTTGTCTTTCCAAATCTTCAGTGAAAACATCTGCCAACGAAGTCGAGTAAGTTAAGCTGTAGGAGAAAATGTCTCTTTGTAATCAATACCTTTAACCTGAGTAATCTTTTGCTACTAGCCGGGCTTTACAATANTAGTGAAAACATCTGCCAACAAAGTCGAGTAAGTTAAGCTGTAGGAGAAAATGTCTCTTTGTAATCAATACCTTTAACCTGAGTAATCTTTTGCTACTAGCCGGGCTTTACAATAGTTAACAGAATCATCAGAGTTGTATTTAATCTTGTACACCCAACGACAGACAATTACTTTAGGCCAGGTGGTAGAGGAACAAGAGACAAAGTACAATTACGTTCCAAAGCAGCAATTTAAGCGTTCATAGCCTGCTGCAATAATGAGTTGCCAACTGTCTCATCATAGGTTTTAGGTTCTGTCTAAGTTGTAATAAAAGCTAGAAAAGCACGTTGAGTAGGAGAAGAATGAGAGAATGAAAGATAATGGTGTAGAGGATACATAGTGCCACTAGAAGACATCTCATAATCATTATGCAAAGATGAAGGCTATTTGGTACGAGTAGAACTGATATATCAGGTGGAATCGAATTAGAATTAGTGGGTGAATCACAAGAACGAACAGAAGGTTAAGAAATTTCAGGTAAGATAGGAGTAGAATTAGTGGGTGAATCTTCAGAAAGAACAAAAGCTGAAGGAGATGACGAAATAGGAGGAAAATAGATGTTTAAGTAAGATGAATCAGGGAGTGGTAAAACGAGAGATGAAGGAGCTAATCTTATAGTTTGTGAAGCTGATGTAAATGGAAAATCATCTTCACTAAATTTAACATCGCAACTCATAAACAATTTGTTAAATGGTATGTCATACAACTTGTAACCTTGTGAATACTAAGATATCCTACGAAAACACAAGAAAATTCTCGAGATTCAAATTTTTGTTTAGGATGTAGTATAATTGCATAAAATTTATAGCCAAAAACATAGATGTGTATGCTCTACAACTCCATTTTGTTGCGGACTATAGACACAAGTGCGCTGAAATTCTACACTACTGTTGCAATTGAGAAATTTTTAGTAGATTCAAGAGTTACTTGATGTTGCATCTC
This sequence comes from Cucurbita pepo subsp. pepo, assembly GCF_002806865.2. NCBI lineage: Eukaryota > Viridiplantae > Streptophyta > Magnoliopsida > Cucurbitales > Cucurbitaceae > Cucurbita > Cucurbita pepo. Next base: position 100,921 of record NW_019646458.1, read on the forward strand.
TTCTTGTACAAGTAATAAATAGGCTTGTATCACATTAAGTAATGAAGTCATCATCAATATGATACATCTCACCGTATTATAAGACTCATAGATCCCCATGAGTAGTTGTATCAACTTATCTTCTTCCCATTGATCAACATGTATTTGACATTCATTATAGGCAAATGGTGTGCGGTGCGCTTGCAATTCATCCTAGAGTGCTTTGAGCTTGGTGAAATATGCTGACAGTGTCATGGTTCCCTTTGACATCATTGCTATCGACTTTTGTAGCTGAAAAATTGCAAGACCATTCTTTTGTGAGAATTGATTATGAAAAAAATCCAACACTCAATGAGTTGTCCTGAGAGGTCAGTGTGAGGTTCTATTTTCTGGATTATGTTAAATTGAGTTAAGAAATTTATGTTACTAACAAAACAAGATGGATGTTCTAATAGGAAACGACAATCGATCATACTTGGAGAAATTTTGAGGGACGAAAATTTTAAACATACTCGAATTTAAAAAAAAGTCGAATACGGCCAACCAAATAAGTTGTCTTACTATCTGCTATGTTGGACGACTTGTTTGATGTATGATGACACGTGCCTAGTAGCCCTTGCACGTATCATTTACGCTTTATTTTTATGATGTTGTGACTATATTGTATGATGATGTTATTTTGTGATGTGATACGATGTTATATGATACGTTAGAAGACATGGTAAGTTTGTGATATGACATATGTTTGACATGAAGAGATATATGATATGATATGATATGATATGATTGACAAGCAATGTGATCAATTGACATAATGCACAACCCCAATATACGCATGAAAAATTATGATAGAATGATATTATATAAAGAAAAATGCTAGAGGTGTTGTTGTACAACATGATGAAAGAAAAAATGTTGGGACCTCATGTATCATTGTGTGTTCATGCACCGGGGGATACCCCTTCATCTTTTACGATGGTACGAATGCGTACACTACAAGACAAGGAAATGGTCATTATATTTGTTATAATGCTATGAAGGTCGCTATTCCTAACGTGTGTCCTACATCAACAGCTCTAAGATAATGCTCGTCTGACAAGAATGGGGCCCAAGAGGTGTGCGAACCGACAGGTGTGTTTGTACTCGTACGTGTAGATCATGAGTAGAACATTAAATACACATCAAATTAACTGGCTTAGGATAGTTGCCTAAGAAACATAGACTAATATGAAAGGTCCCACTCATGATTGTATGTGCTTGCATCTAACCCCAATAGCGGGCCACTTACTAAGTATTTATCAAAATACTCAAGTCGTGTGCTACTCTTATTTTTTCAGGTAAAGGCAAGGCTCCCGTATACAGCTGACGGTGGAATTGCAACTCAGGAAATCATGACACATGCATAGGGGAGTTTGCAAAATTTTAATTTCGTAGACTATACATTAGTATAAGTTAGTATGCATTTAATTTTGTAGCATANATTATACATTAGTATAAGTTGACACGCATTTAATTTTGTAGCATATAGATAAAGTTTTGAATATAGTATTTTCCCATAAAATGTTTATGATATGTATACAACAGTGACTTTAGGTTAAATAAGAATCTATCGTTACAGATTCTAAACACATAAAAAATGAATGCTATGAATTGTCTCTATGTGATTTGTTGTTTACTTTTGCATCAACTTTTAATGTCTTCACTTGTTTATCTCTCCAATCTTCTATTATAAGGAAAATGATTTGTTGTTTAATTGCCTCTGGTAAAGCTATATACAGTAGACTGAACCATATATATATATAGCTTTAAAAGATGTACTTTCTATTCTCTCTATTCTCATGTTGTACATACCTGAATTCATCAATAAAAAAAAAATCCTTTTAGCCAGAGTTCTCCTTGCAATTTTCTCTATCCTGTTCTTTGTGTTCATCTAGATCGAGCGTGTGCGTTGTTGTGCGATCTAAATTTATATAATTGGTAGTTCTTTTAAATAAAAAAAATGTTCAACCATTGAAAGTATAATATACCACACGAAAAAAAGTGATTATCGATATTCAACTTCTATGACGATTTATAAAAAAAATAACTATAGTTGGTTTAGAAGTTTAATACTTTTNAATAAAAAAAAGGTTCAACCATTGAAAGTATAATATACCACACGAAAAAAAGTGATTATCGATATTCAACTTCTATGACGATTTATAAAAAAAATAACTATAGTTGGTTTAGAAGTTTAATACTTTTTAAGTTCAAAAGTCAAGAATTCTTTCATGCTTAATAGTTTATACAACTTAGTATAGTCTTGGTTNATAACTATAGTTGGTTTAGAAGTTTAATACTTTTTAAGTTCAAAAGTCAAGAATTCTTTCATGCTTAATAGTTTATACAACTTAGTATAGTCTTGGTTGTTCTTTTTATTATTATTATTTTTTGTTAAAAAAAAATGAGTGGAAAGTTCAAATTTTTAATCTCTTATTCCACGACTTTTTAACTTAATTTGTACCCATATGACATAAATTTCCAATACAACCACCATATGCTTCTGTTCAACCAAGAATATTGTAAGTGACCATATACTCAGCAAGTTACTACACTAATGGGGTTAGGTACAAACACATGTAATCATGTGTAGGACCTATCGTATCAGTCTCTATTCCTATGTGGCCATACATAACGAGTTAATTGGATGTGTATTTACTATTATACAAACGGTCCACACATGCGAGTATGAACTCACTAGTCGGTTCGCACACCTCCTGGGCCCCTTTCATGGTCGGGCGAGCATTCTCTGAAGTTGTTGATGTCGGACACTCGTTAGGTGTAGCGACCGTCGTATCATTATGATAAACATAATGGTCATTTTTCTGCCTCGTAGTGTACGTGTCTGTACCATCGTAAAAGAAAGCTATTCCTTGATGCATGAGATCCCAACATTTTTTTTTTCATTATCATGTAAGACAACCTATTCCAATTTTTCTTCATATCATATCATTTTTATCATAGCTTTCCTTCCCACAATTATCTCTCCTCAACACATCCTTACGCCAGAAAGTCACGTTACTGCAAAAAGAAACAGAAAAACGACGATTGTCAGATTTACTTGAGGAAAAAATGAGATTAACCTGTACCCAATTGAGATTCAATGGAGATTTACGTGAAGATAGATTTTATCAGCAAGGTATACATTAAATCTTCATTTTCTTTTATCCTATTTCTTTTTTTTGAAATCTCAGTCAATTATAGTTAGATCTTCATTAAATTATTACAATGGTTTAGATTTGGAAACATGAATCCACTAGAAATTCAGATTTGGAAACATGGATCCACTAGAAATTCTCAATACATGAGACAAAATTAAAAGGCAGCAGAGTAAATACAGATAAAAAAAAAAGGAGATTCAGGAATTAAAAAACATAAACTAAATATAGAGGGAAAAGTAAATACAGAGATCAAGAAAGCACAAAATAACTTGAAATAACTCTATGTACTTCTTTTATACCACAGTAACCAAAAAATATAATTACAGATATATAACATTTCAAGACTTTTAACGATTGACCAATGTAAACTAGAGAAATAATTTTATAGAGTTCAAACTTGAAACTAATGCATGGTCTCACATAGGTTGACTTGGATTTCAAAGGACAGAATTGAACTTTCATTAAGGATATATTTGTGACAACAACTTAAGCTAACCAGGTAAGTGGTCGTACTATCGGCATGGTTATATTTGATGTTGACACATGCCTGTTGTTCTGCACGTCTCATATATACTGATATGTGTGAATCGACATGCTTATATTATGTTTATGTTATGTTATAATATGTGAATTGTATGATAATATTTACGGTGTGATGTGTTCAATGATATGTTTGAGATATGATACGAGAAGGATGCACTAAACGTAATGTAACTAGAAGTAAAAGATGTGTTCAGGAAACGTTAAGGTTAGGTTACGTCTCGAAGTGCTTTGAAAATGAGAGATTGATAAAAGAATATGGTTAGGATATGGGTAGAAAGGGATGAGATTATGATAGATTGATAGAATGATAGCGTTAGGGTACGTTCACGTAATGATATGACTATGATATGTATAAGAATGTTAAGGCTATGATAAGTTAAGGAATGATAAGACCACAAAGTGTTTACGATATAATATAATTATGATACGACATGTATATGATGGATGTATATATATTGTGATATGATATGAAGATGATATGAAACATGTTACGGTACGAGATATGTGATAAATTGACATGTTTATGATATGACATATTGTGATGCGATATGTTATGAGATGATATGTATATGATGAAAATGATTATGTCTGGAAGCATGAAATGTTATGATATGATACACTTATGTAATTTGAATGATATGATATGATTGACATGCAAAACGACGAACTAGCATGAAATACAACCGCAGCGTATGCATGAAAGATATGATAAGTGATATATAAAATGATATGAGATGTATGGAACGCTAGCAGGGTTGTATTAAATCATAATGAAAATGAAAAATGTTGGGACTTCATGCATTATGGTGTGCTCATGCATGGGGGGATACCCCTTACCTTCCACGATAGTACTGACGCGTACGTTACGAAACAGGAATACGATCATTATGGTTATCATAATGCTGCAATGATCGAGCAGGAATACGATTGTTATGTTTATCATAACGCTGCGAGGGTCAGGCAGGGGTACGATCATTATGGTTAACCAAATGCTGTCGTGACGGTTACTAGTTATAACGGGTGTCTGGCCTAAGGAGCTCCCAGAGTATGCTCGCCTGACAAGAAAGGTGGCCCAGTAGTGTGCGAACTGACTGGTGAGTCCATACTCGCACATATGGGTTGTGTGTAGAATATATAGTACACATCCAAATTACCCGTTTGGATAGTACCGTAGGAAAATGGATTTAAATGATAGGTCCCATCATTGCATTTGCATGTTCTTGAATTTAACCTCCAATAGTGGCGTTACTTATTGAGTATTTCTTTGAATACTCAAGCCATGTGCTACTACATTTTTCAGGTTAAGGCAAGACATTCCTGTACGGCTAACGACGACATCACAACTTGAGACCATAGTATAGCACATGCATAGGTTAGTGATATTTATTTTCCTAGACTTGGACTAGAATAGGATGTTTTTAATTTAAACGTTTATTTATTTTATTTAGCCTTTTGTTGTGTTGTTTTAAAGGTGTTTTCGAAACACGTAAGTCCATGGCTATGTTTTAAGATAAAGGTTATGTTTTATGGGATTTAAATGAAGTATTTTCGCATTCAATGTTTATGATATGTATACAGTAGCGACCAAAATTAAGTAGAATAAACATGAACTTTGAAATAAGATGTCATATTGATCTTAATTTCTTTATTTAAGGTCAAATTTATCTCTGGGAGGGTAAAACATGTACAAATAAGTATCAAAATGTCTATACTGAGCTGAACGACAGAGTTTTGAGTCGATAAGCTACACCGAGTCCAATCGAACTGCGTTGAGCCGACTGAGCTAAAGGATTCAACGGCGGCATGCGCAACAAGTATCACTTGATGGAGAAGATGCGTGTGTGGGTTGTGAATCGAGTCAAGGCACAGAGTTTGTGTCGTTCTCTTGGGTTGTTTCTGCGATGCGCAGGTTGTGTCCGATGGTACTGGACTCAATTGGGCTGAATAGTTGCAGTGGGTCCAGGATCGATGCTATAGGTGGTCCGAGCATTGCAAGTGGGCGTAAGGGCCTTGTTTGTAGCTACTCGGCTTCGCACTAGTCTTGGGTCGAGCCTTGGGTTTGTCTTAATTTGAGTGAGGGGTTGTAATCATGGTTTACAAGAAACCATAGGACGTACTATTTTCGTTTGTAACTACTGGGTTACTTAGAAACCACAGGACTCAGCGATTGAAATCACCGATTTGCGTTCATCGAAAAACCACAACGATCGTTCATGTTCTCTATTACTCGCATTTCCTTTATTGTAGGGATGTGTTGTGAGGGAAGACTGGGGCATGGCTTCATTTTGTGTATACTTCGCGTAGGGGAGGGTACGTGGGTAGAATGCGCGAGGATTCTGGCACTGCATCGAAATTCTTGGGCCTTTTCCAGTGACTGGATTATTCTTTTTTTTTTTTTTTTACCAGTACGAACACAATTTAAAATTCAATTTGATTTTTTTTTTCTAGACAACAATGTTTTGGTGCAACTTTAGTAGAAATCTTGGACATGCTTCGTGCGAGGTGTTTTGGCCGAATAATCATGTTTGCTTCAAGAATGATGTAACTATTGGCACTACATTTCAGATGTTTATGAGAAGGGTTTTTGAAACAATACGAGTTTCGAAGAAAAAAACAAAGAAAATGCCGGAAATCTCGCGATTTACGGCGAAGGTTACTAATAGGACGTACTATTTTCCTGAGTTCTCACGTTATACCCAAAGGTATCTAAGCAGCTGTCTTTTCCTATGAGTCATTTTGTACCTGTGAGAGAGAAGCAGAAAGATTGAGGTGAGGAATTGATAACGTCCTAAGGCTTCGAACATTTGTGACTTCTTAGGTAGGAGCGAACCAATGTCGGGGTACTTCGTAATGAGAGGGACAGACGCCTCATCAAGGACAAACATACGACGACAATGCCATCGGCAACAGTAGTCGGGTTCCATGATTAGGGTTCATTTGGACTCTCGGGTGAGGAAAACAGGGCAGCGAATCGCGGGTCAGGTTCTTCAGGTACTAGTGAGCTCACTTCAGCCAATGTACCATTGTGTGTTCATACATCAAAGAATACCCTTTCATCTTTTACGTGTTGGGTTTTATGTCCTAAAACTCATAGTTTGTAAACAAAAACATATTCTATTTTCAATAAAGTTATTATTGTTGTTTATTCAGTAAAGATTGTTATTGAATAAAGTGAAGTTTACGACCATTAATCTAAATCCAATAAACTAAGAACACTCTGGCTCTAGTATGATTACTTGAACTATATGTAGAGACATAAGAGTGGATTTCAAGTCCAAGTATATAGTCAAAATGATCTTATAGTATAAGGATAAGGCTGAGTACCTTCACTACAACAAATAATAGAGACGATAGCTTACAAAAAAATGCTATCGTAGACTTTTTATAGCGTTTTTCGTACGTTGTGACAGCCCATGTCATTAAAAGTCTAAGACTTTTTATAGCGTTTTTTGATAACTATAATAGATGCTATAATAGAATGATGTTTTATAGCATTTTTTTTTAATAGCTATAATAGATGGTATAATAGAGTAAATTTATAGCTTATATACATTGCTATAAAAACACATTTTATGGCGTTTTATTGAAGCTATATATAACTTTAAATGAATGCCATAATAAAAATGAATTAATCTTTATAATCATTATAGTTACCCTAATAAAATTGTCATAATATTTTTTTAATAAAATTTAATTCAAATCCTAAATAAACACGTAAAATACTCATAGCACCCATTCATAATTGAGATTTCATAATCTATTTTCAATACAATAGTAGTATTCCATAATTTCCTAAAATAAAGTTATACAAACGATACAAGATAAAATATTTTCCACTACTTGCAATAATTTTCAACGTCTGGAATCGTTGTTATCATGTCACGACTTTGAAGTGCAAGTCCTCTATCCCAGAATCATCTATTGACAGAAAAAAATAATAGGCAACCTGAACCAGCTTTAGATGCAACTACTTTGTAATATTCAACATTAGCAACAAAGAGACGATGCCCTAATAGGACAGCAGTTGACCTGACATCTTTCTGCTGGCCTCTCTCTTCTTTAATATAGTCTGCATGTTTAAAAACCT
>NW_019646458.1:111516-113393 GCF_002806865.2 Cucurbita pepo subsp. pepo
TAAAAAATGGAAGCCATCGTACCAAGCCAGACATCATTGCGAGAGCAATGAAACATATTAGAACACTAGAATAGAAGAAAATTTGAATGTGTATGCGTGATATGAGCGAGCATCTTTAGTGTTTTTCTTAGGGAATGTATTATTAAGGACAATAGCGTCTTCAGTGTATTTCTTAGGGAATGTATTATTAAGGACAATATTGGGCAATGTATTATTAAGGACAATATTGGTTGGCATAAGTATGCCGATATGGCACCCTGTTCGATATTGCACCCTCTCGAACTAGGTGTTGAAATTACTTGATCGATCTAGGTGTCAAAATTACTCGAACTAGGTGTTGAAATTACTCGATCGATCTAGGTGTCGAAATTACTCGAACTAGGTGTTGAAATTACTCGATCGATCTAGGTGTTGAAATTACTCGATCGATCTAGGTGTCGAAATTACTCGAACTAGGTGTTGAAATTACTCGATCGATCTCGGTGTTGAAATTACTCGAACTAGGTGTTGAAATTACTTAATCGATCTAGGTGTTGAAATTACTCGATCGATCTAGGTGTCGAAATTACTCGATCGATCTAGGTGTCGAAATTACTCGATCGATCTAGGTATCGAAATTACTCGAAACTCAGTATGCCGGTTTCAAAAGTGAAAAATCAGAATGCAGAAAATGATGTTTCTCAATAAGATGGCTGCCTTGTAGAATGTCGTNCGAAATTACTCGATCGATCTAGGTGTCGAAATTACTCGAAACTCAGTATGCCGGTTCCAAAAGTGAAAAATCAGAATGCAGATAATGATGTTTCTCAATAAGATGGCTGCCTTGTAGAATGTCGAACATGAAGAGTTAGAGATAGAGAGAACTATAATTCAAAAAATATGGAAATGAAATTAAGAAAATATTAAAACGTGCAATTAAAATAAACACGGTTAAATAATTATTTAAAAACAATAATTTGAACTGAGTTGTGGGAATTTCTTAATGAAAAGAAACACCTCCAAAAATAGGCGTATGCCGGTGCGCACGGCGTGCACACGGTATTCTTTAGTAAAAGGCGAAAGAATAGTTCGCTCTGTGCTCACCGCCCGGCTCCGTAAGTTTTCTGAAGCCAGGAGATACCATTTTATACCTCAAGCTCGTGTCCCAATTTCTGACTTGGCCGATGTGGGAACTTGAAGATTCTTAATGGGCCAACCACTTTGAAGGCCCAAACCAAAAGTCCATTCGCCAATTACACTTATTCTAAAATTTAAATTAATCAATTAATAATGTTCAATAAAATTTATTTGAGGGAAGCTCCCAAACTTTTAGGAAACACAAAAACAGAATAATTTTCAATAAAATTATCTAATATTTTACATATAAGGAGGACGGATCGAGCAAGGGTAATTAAAACAAAATGCTGCTNGGAAGCTCCCAAACTTTTAGGAAACACAAAAACAGAATAATTTTCAATAAAATTATCTAATATTTTAAATATAAGGAGGAAGGATCGAGCAAGGGTAATGCGGCGGAGGAACCACCGCTTGCGGTGGTCGCATCCGTCACGCCGGTGATGAAATTCAGTGGTTGCGCTCCACTACTACTCCCACCACCACCACCACCGGATGAGGTCTCAGCCGGTGGAATGTAATTAGTTTCGGGTCCTTGATCGTATAGAATTCCCTTGAAAACATGTCCTCCGATATTGACCGCCGTTTGATACGCGTATTGATCGTCGGATTCGTCGGTGGAGCTCACACGAACGCAACGGAATACTGCTGGTGAGTTCAACTCCGCCGGGAAATTCCCAATTTCTAACCCTAAAAAATTAAATTCAAAATTTTATTAGAAAAAAAAAGGAAGATTAGGGATTAAACACAGAGGATGAACTCGT
>NW_019646458.1:115090-116338 GCF_002806865.2 Cucurbita pepo subsp. pepo
TAGTTGAGGTTGGGAGCCGACTCTGGAGCAAGTGTCATAGACAAGCCTCACCCGTCATCTTCAACCCATTTGTTTTGAAATGTTTTGTGTTCGTTCCTTATTTTGTGTTTTAACTATTGTGTTGTGTTTGAATTTTACTCATGTATGACCACTATTTTGTTTTAAGTAATGTTATGTTTTAAATACTGTTTGTTTTATTTCATGAAAGTTTACCTGTCTTTTTGGAGTATCGAATCAGCCCGATCCTTACATATGATGACAAGATAAAAGGTCCGTTGGGCTAGATCATGAGACACTATGAAAATTAGACTAGGTGAAGGACCCAAACAACCATAATATAAAATTAATTTCCATATTATATTTTTACATTTTTAATTCAAAATTTTAGAGAGCAATAACTGAGAATGAGTTTCAAGCATATATTGTTTGNATATTTTTACATTTTTAATTCAAAATTTTAGAGAGCAATAACTGAGAATGAGTTTCAAGCATATATTGTTCGATTTAAAAAATAACATGTTATGAATCACGATTCTATTTTTATTATAAACAATTTAACAAAAGTAAAAACAATAAGAAAACAAGAATTAATTAATAATAACTAATCTCTTCCCTTCGAGAAACTCTCACACAACTACTGCTCTAAAACGCTCAACAAACTCCTTCTCACAAAACCATATGTTATTGCCCATTAACAAAACAAACTAGGTTGTCTTTCCCAAGAACCTCAATAACAACTCATTCTATCTTTGATCTGTTACATTGTGATGTTTGGGACCACATAAAATAACAACTCATTCTAGTTTGCATTTTTTTCTCACTATTGTTGATGATTTNTTGCATTTTTTTCTCACTATTGTTGATGATTTTACTCCATGTACTTACAGTTTTTCGTATGCAACATAAATTAGAAGTACATCATTTGTTAATGAAATTTGTTAAATTCGTTCAAACTCAATTTCATACTACTGTCAAGATAGTTAAATTAGACAATGGGACTGAGTTCCTATCTTTGCAACCATTTTTTTACTTCTTGTGACATTGAATTCCAGCACCCTTGTGGCTATATTCCACAACAAAATGGAGTCGTAGAACGCAAGAATCGTCATATGCTCAATGTAGCTATGTCTCCTCTCTTTCAGTCACAAGCTCCACTTAATTTTTGGGGAGAGTGCATTAACTGCTGTTTATCTTATAAATAGAACACCATCACCATTGTTATCTAACAAGACACCCTTTGAAGCACTC
>NW_019646458.1:117983-126446 GCF_002806865.2 Cucurbita pepo subsp. pepo
CCACGGTGTAGTAGTCCTATTTATTTAATTTCCCAACTTTGAGAGAAATTAATAGAAAATTTTGGGTTTATGTAAGGAAATGATAATACAAATATATGATATAAAAGAGACTTTACATTATGTCATAAATGATGAGGTAATAATATATACATTTTCATTGAGAAATGACATATTAGAGGAGGGAAATATAGACTTACCATAATAAGGCATTTCGCAACTGGATCATAGATAGTAAAAGAACAATTTAAAGGTTCATTATTTTTTAAAACAAATTGAAAACCAAGAGTTTCCAAAATTTATAATTCATTTTGGATTAGAAAGAACAATAAATGGGGTTTTCAAGTAGTTATCAAATTGTTCCATCATTTAATAAAAAAACAAGAACTATTTCAAATGAACCTTATTTAACTCATCTAGATCTCTTGGTGGTCGTTTGGTTTAAGGTTTTGTTTATGATGCTTATGAATCAAATAATTATGTTTGGTGTAGTATGAAAAATGTTATAAGAAAGAGAGGACCAATTCATCTTAGGATCATGTATTCATGATATTTAGATGTACGACATAGACACTAGTAAAGAGTTAACCAATTCATCTTAGAATCATGTATAAAACTGTGATTGATAAATACGACTTGGCAGCCAAGTGATGAGATATGATGTAACACCCCCAAAAATAAAGGAAATTAGCTCCAATAAGAACAAGCCGCCCATGTAAGATCCAAAGGATTCAAGGAAAGAAAGAAATTAATTGGTTCAAGCAAGGACAAGAGTCTTAAGCAAGTCATTTCTACACCGTTAGAAGTAATTATAAGAATTTAAGGCCTTTTGACAAAGATTGGAAAGGAAAAAGTAGGTGAAAGGGGTAAAAAGGTCATTTTTTCAATTACCAAGAATCATTCTCATCACTTTTGACAAAGTTAAGGGAGGAAGGATTTTAAGAAAAATTATGGATGTTTTGAGAAAAATAATAATAAAATATTCTGAACGTGACAAACATTAGAGGAAAAATTTTAACTTTCATAATACGTTAAAACATTAGAAAACACCGTCGGACTTACGTGTTTCAAACATCATACTGGAGTTCAAAATAAAATAAAAACAATTACAAATTAAATAATTTAAATAAATGAAATGTAAGCACCCTATCCTAACAAAGTCTAGAAATCTTAAATATGCAACTATCCTATGCACACGCCACAGTCTCTGATCATGATGCCACCGCCAACCGTACATGGGAGCCTTGCCTTTACCTGAAAAACAATATGGCACACGGCCTGAGTATTTCTAAAATACTCAGTAAGTAACTCCACTATAGGGGCCATGCTAATGCAAACACATGCAATCATGAATTAGGGACCTATCTCTAATCATCTTAAGGGTGGCCTCCAGTATCGGACAAATTTGATGTGTAGTACTTCTCTACACACGACTCACACGTTGGAGTGTGAATCCTCAAGGCGCTCGCACACCCCCTGGACCCTCTGGTCAAGCTAATCTGTAGCGATGTTTGGAGGTTAGCGGAACCCCATAGTGTCATGCGCCTCATGAACACCATATGTGTGCATTCGCACCTGTGCGCATTTGCGCTCATCATACGGTGCACATTCGCACTCATCATCTCTAGGGGAAGTAGCCCTATGCTTATGAACATACAATATGCACGAGGTCTCTCTAAGTCCAATTATACATCTCTTCTGACACAACCCTCTAGTCTCATCTCTTGGTTACACTATGTAACACGTGCTCGTGGATATTTACATTAATATCATTTTCATACTCTTAGGGTTGTGTCCTATGTCGATCTAACGACATGATGCAATATGGCAAGCAACATCATAAGACATGTTCAACATGGAAAACATCATCATGTTCATAACATCGTCATGCATACATCATACTCATCATAAAAGCCATTAAGTGCATAAAAAATAACATGTACGTTGTGCATCGAAACATAAATAACGTACATTTAACATACATCACAACACAACGTCATACTCATATATCATCATAATTCAAACAATCTTTAGCCTATCCTATAGTAAGGCCACTTACCTGGTTGGCCTTAGTCGAAGTATTCCCTAATTTAATTAATGTAAGCTCCCGTTCCTCGGGAGCTACTCCAAAGGTTGCTAGAGTTCGCTTCATATCGCACCGCTCGTCATCTTTCGTTAGTATTTCACATTTTAATTAACAATCCAACTAATAATGTGAAATACGGCTCTAAAACGGTCTCAGTAAAAATCGAATTCTATGTTTTCATTGTTTCTAAATTTTTGTTGGGTGGTAAAACTTAAATTGAAAATATTTCAATATTATTTCATGTGGCTTGAATCATTCAATCCAACTATGGTTTGTTTATGGTTTGTTATAATATTATATTCTCTATGTACAAATAATAATAATTTCTCACCTCTTCCATTTTTCTTCTCTATCTTGTACAAATTTTTTCTCTCCTCTCTATATTTTTTTCACTTTGTTTCTCCCCTCTCTATATTTTTTTCTTTCCTACAAATGACTATGCAATTATAAAACAATTTTCAATCAATTTTGTTTTCTCTACTTTTGACTATCCAGTTAACAATGTTATTTTCAATCTATTCTTTGTTTTCTCTTTCCTAAAAATGACTATAAGCTATTTTCAATTTTTCTTCTCTTTTCTGATTGACTATCCAATCAAAAAAGTCATTTTCAATCTATTCTAATCTTCGTTCCGTAAAAATGACTATGCATCAATCAATTATGATTTTTTTCTCTTTCCTAAAAATGATATTAGAGGTAATTGACAAAGCTATTTTCAATCAATTTTGATTTTGGATAAGATATCCAAAAATCTAAATAATTGAAGAAGAGATTTAAGATAACTTTTATATGTTTGCAAAAGATAAAAGAAAAGGGGAGGAACTTACTGATAATTTTTCTATCTCTTTTCCTTCCTATCAAATCTATTGAAAGGAAGGCCATCTTCAATTTTTCTGCTTTCTTTCTCCTATCTTTCTTTCTCCTATATTTTTTTGTTTCTGTTTTGTTTTTTTAGATCAATTTGAATATATTTGGGGAAGGCAGAGAGAGAGAGTCCATAATTTTTTTTTTTAATTATTATTTTCTTTTTCTTTTTCTCTTTCTTTTCCTCGTTACACATTGCTTCACCATGTGTTATACTGACACCATCAATTGGTATCCGAGTAATTTTTAGGCACTTTATTTACATTAATTTTAGCATGGTGGGTACCCTTCCATGAATGAAATTTTGTGGTTGCTAAAGTGGATGTTTATGGTTTTGGCATTTTTTTTATGCTTGCTTTTGATACCATTATTGTAATTGGCATAATGTGCATGTGTTTTAATGAGGGAAGAAAGGTTTGTAATTTTTACTGAGTCATTAGAGTCCATTTTAGGTTGTAATTGATCGATAATGGAAACAAAAACAAGCTAACCAAAGAAGAAGATGGAAGAGGCGATTTGGGTCTTTTTCTACTGGGTGGGGTCCGGTTCAACATTTTTAAGGGTTGGTTCGACCATTTCGTGATCCTCGGAAGCGGTTCAAGTTCTTTTTAATTATTAATGTAATAATTTAGTTAATTGCTTTTTTTAAAATGCCAAAACCAATCCACTTTAATGGATTTAATTAATTATGCATTGTGAATGTATGTATTAATTAAATAGAAAATGTATATGCATAAAGTATGCCATATAGGTTTAAAATCCCTCCATAGGCTAAGCATGTTTCATGCATTACAAGTATGTTATAAGTGTTATAATGTATAGTATGCATGTTATAGGGTTCCATGAGTGATAGATATAAATTGTTATATTATTGCATGGAATGAATGATTATTTAATTGTTATATAAAGCATGTTAGATGCATGTTATAGGTTATTTTCGACCTCATAAAACGAGATAGACGTTAAAATCTATAACAAAGATAAATAGATGCTCACTTAGGGTTAAGAACCAAGCACAATCAATTTTAATAGTTAAAATAGGTCGATATCTTGTAAAACTGTGGTTACAAGAAAGCTCACCTGGCATGATTTCGTCTAAGGTTGGAGATACTTAAGTTGACGGTTTACGGAACACCTACTACCTGAAGATCGGGCCAATACTTGAGCTTAGTTAGCCTAGTTTTATGAGCATGCGTGAATGATGTAAGGATTATTTTTTTTTAAAACAAAAAAGAAAAGAAAAAATCACCTCGACATCGTAGGTAAAAATCCAGTATAAATGTTATACATGGAAAAATCATGTAGACTTAGGTTATATTTAACTAGCCGGAATATACCTAAGTAATGAGTATACCCAACCATCTAAAATACTTAGTGGGAGGAAAAAGGTGTATGAGATATATCGTTTTCTTTTTACACTCTCTGAAAAATTCACACCGTGAGATTCATGCTCGGCCTCGTGTAGCCCTGGGAGCGGCCTCCATTCGGAAGGTATTTGCATGAGTCAATAACAAGGTGAACAGAGAAAGTATTTATAGTAAGTGGGAGAAGGAAGTATATCAACACGTCCTATGGTTTCCACCACTAGGTTGCACCGTGAGATTCCCATATTCCACCTACATGTTGCCCTAGAGCAACTACCCATTTGAAGGGTTGTAACATGGGAGTCGAAACAACGCAAACTCCAGAAACGGATAGAATTTCTTAGGTCCATTCCCAACTTTGGCTTATTCATTTGATAGCATTGTTGGGGCCGATCTTTGAGGTCTGAAAATGGCGGGTCACACTTAAGAATAATTACTAAGAGTTAGTATATTCTTGACCAAAGTGGCAATAACTAAAACACTATAGGAATAAGAGTTATTATGGGATTAGTGTTTAATCAAGAATGTCTTGGTTTAGTGAAGGAGTGATTGACTGCCCCTCGGTAGTAGTTGCTCTAACTCACTAAAGTATCATTGCAAATTAATAATTTTTGGGTTCATTATTACATTTTCTAAACTTGATTGGATTAAAAAGGATTAAGTCAATTCACTAATAGAATTTGTGTTAAATCTAAGCATCTCAAGTTCAATAGTAAAATTACTTGCTTCTGAGAAATTAAACGACGACAATTATGTAACAAGGAAATCAAATCTAAACACAATACTTGCAAATGATGATTTGAGGTTTGTTTTAATTGAAGAATGTCCCCTAAACCTCAGTTCAAATGCAAATCGAACAGTTTGGGATGCATATGACAAAAAGGGCAAGGGGAAGGATAAGATTCCTACTGACCGCAAATGCAAGGTTCAAAATGCAGATAATGAAAAATGTTTCCATCGCACGCGGAAGTGCTATTGTGGGACAATCTACCTCGACTCGTTTTTATAGTTTACACACTTCTTACTGTTGTATTTATGTTAATGCACTTCCCAACGATACGTAAGCAAGGCATGGAAACGGGCACGGGAAAAGTCACTACCTAAAATACCTTGCAAAGAAGAAAGCCAAAAAGGCACAACAAGGTAAATATGATTTACTAGTTGTAAAATATGTATAGTAGAGTATGATCACCAGAAATCGTAGATCATTTATTTATTCTATTTAACCTCATAAACATCTAATAGATGAGCACTTGGATACTGGATTCAAGGGCCACTAATCATATTTGTTCTTTTTTTCAGGAAACTAGTTCCTAGAGAATGCTTGCGGAAGGCGAGATAACACTCAGGGTTGGAGCAGGAGAAGTTGTCTTAGCAAGATCAGTAGGAAATTTAAAGTTGTTTTTTCGGAGATAGATTCATTATATTAGATAATGTACTTTTTGTTCCTGGAATGAAAAGAAATCTAATATCTATCTCTTGTTTATTAGAACAATTGTATAAAGTATCTTTTGAAATCAATGAAGTGTTCATTTTCAAAAGAGGTATTCATATTTGTTCCGAAAAACTAGAAAACAACTTATATATGTTAAAACCGAGCGAAACAAAAGCTATTTTAAATACTGAGATGTTTAAAACAGCTGAAACTCAAAATAAACGACAAAAGATTTCTCCTAATATCTATCTTTGGCACTTAAGACTAGGCCACATTAATCTCAATAGAATTGGGAGATTGGTTAAAAGAGGACTTCTAAATGAGTTAGAAGACAACTCTTTATCTCCATGTGAGTGTCTTGAGGGTAAAATGACTAAACGACTTTTTTAGAAAAAATTTATAGAGCCAAAGAAACCTTAAAACTCGTGCATACAGATCTCTGTGGTCTAATGAATGTCAAAACACGAGGAGGGTATGAATATTTCATCAATTTTGTTGATGATTATTCAAGGTATGTCTATCTTTACCTAATGAATCACAAGTCCGGAGCTCTTGAAAAGTTCAGAGAGTATAAGACTGAGGTTGAGAATCTATTAGGAAAAACTATTAAAGTCACTTCGAATAACTAGCTGATCTAGATCTCTTGGTGGTCGTTTGGTTTAAGGTTTTGTTTATGATGCTTATAAATCAAATAATTATGTTTGGTGCAGTATGGAAAATGTTATAAGAAAGAGTAGACCTCACATATTCATGATACGTAGATGTATGACATAGAGACTAGTAAAGAGTTAACCAATTCATTTTAGGATCATGTATAAAACTGTGATTGATAAATACGACTTGGGGAGCCAAGTGATGAGATATGATGTAACACCCCCAAAAAATAAAGGAAATTAGCTCCAATAAGAACAAGCCGTGCGTGTAAGATCCCAAGGATTCATACAAAGAAATTAAGAGGGTAAAGCAAGGACAAGAGTCTTAAGCAAGTCATTTCTACACGGTTAGAAGTAACTAGAAGAATTTAATGCCTTTAGACAAAGATTTGAAAGGAAAAAGTAGGTGAAAACGGCAAAAAGGTCTTTCTTTTGAATTACGAAGGATCTTTCTTGATTTTTAATTCCTTATCTAAAGAAATTTCAAGAGGGTCGAGAAGGGAAAAATGACCAACAACATCAAGGGATGAAGGATTTTAAGAAAAATTATGGAATGTGCAATTCTACCCAAAGTAGGTGAAAACGGCAAAAAGGTCTTTCTTATGAAGGATTTTAGAAGTAGATAAATAGAATATTAAAGTCACTATGGATTTGCTAACACCAATAGTACCTACCATAATGATTTAGTGATAAAGAATGTTGTTGTCAAATGGGGGAAAATGCAAGAGAATGCATTCAATTTGATAAGGAAGAAAGTAAGCAGTGCATTCTCACTTGTTTTGCCTCACTTTAATATTTTCGAAATTGGATGTGATGCAAGTTGTTTAGACATAAGTACGGTTTTAATTCAATTGGATGTGATGCAAGTGGTTTGGGCATAAGTACTGTTTTAATTCAAGATGAAAAGCCTTAATGTATTTTAGTAAAAAACTAAATAGGACAACATTGAACTATCCTACCTATGATAATGAATTGTTTGCTTTAGTTCATATATTGTTGTGGCAACACTACTTATTATCTAGAGAATTTGTGATCCACTCTNGATGGAAAGCCTTAATGTATTTTAGTAAAAAACTAAATAGGATAACATTGAACTATCCTACCTATGATAATGAATTGTTTACTTTAGTTCATATATTGTTGTGGCAACCCTACTTATTATTTAGAGAATTTGTGATCCACTTTGATCATGAAACCTTACCATATCTAAAGGGTCAAAGCAAATTGAACCGTGGGCATGCAAAGTGGGTGGAGTTTATTGAAATATTTTCGTATGTCATCAAATATAAGCAAGTTAATAATAATATGGTAGCTCATACGTTATCTAGAAGGTAGAATCTCTTTACTTCCGTTAGCGCAAAAATTCTTGGATTTGAGCATGTTAAAAAATTATATAGAGATAACTTAGACTTTAGAAATATTTATGTATCTTGTCTAGCAAAAAAAACTGTAGATGATTATGATGTATTTAATAAATTTTTATTTAATAGGATATTTTAGGATAATAAAACTTATAATATGTTGCATAAACATTTCTTTTGGCAGAAGATCAAACACGATGTTCATAAGTTTTGTAACCAATATTTTAAATGCAAAGGAACTAAATCTAGATCATAACTAAATGAAGTATATACTCCTTTCAATATCCCTAACAAACCTTAGACTAATATATTTATGAATTTGGTTCTTAGTTTGGTGCACACTAAAAACGGTAATGATAGTATTTTTGTTGTGGTAGAGAAATTTAATAAAATATCTCATTTTATTGCTTGCAACAAAACAGATGATAGCAAATTTAAATAGGGCTTTAACGATAAAAGTGTTTAAACGTGATTAATTTTTCTAATGGTAAAACTTTTTACAAATAAGTAGAAGAGGATAATTACTAGAACAAAATAATTAAAGTCAAAACAATAATCAAGTAGAACATACAATAACTCACAATAATAATTTTGAAATTAAATAGGAAAGAGTTAGAGAAAATGACACCGTAGTTTTATAGTGGTTCGGTCAAACTCGACCTACTCCACTCCCCAAGCGCCTCTTGGGAATTTGAATAAAGAA
>NW_019646458.1:127260-148431 GCF_002806865.2 Cucurbita pepo subsp. pepo
TTTTTATTTTTATTTAATTTATTTATCTATTATTTTCGGGTTATTACAATAATAAAAATTATGTGAGTAACTACCTTTTAAAGTATAATAATATAATAATATAATATACTAATAATAAAAATCGGATGTGAGTAAGGTTAGATTCAAATTTATATTTTGTAAAAATAATTTTATTTAAAAATATAATAATAAGAAAAACTCCACCATGTCTTACTCTTCCAAAATTATAAATGTCATACTTTGATATATTTTGATTTGTCAATCATTTTGATTTTGTTGCCACATCATCACGTCGGATATGTTGTCTCGACTCTAATTTCTTCGTTTTAGCTTTGATTTGAGTAATTGAAAAGTCGTTGTAATCGTTATTCCCGACCTTATACTGTGGATAGTTCAAAATACTGAAAATAGTTAATAATTAAAAGTAGGTCGGTTATCATCAAAACATCAATTAATTGATTGAAATTAATTAAAGTGAGATCAAGGGCCAAAAAGCCAACAATCTCCCCCTTTTTCAGTATTTATAAAAATCAAGGTAATACATCATCCATATAATAATATCAATATATGCTAATATATTATCATAAATTTCCCTCAAGAGCATATTCTCCCCCTATATTAATGCCTCAAGAAATTAAGAAACATCACAACAAGTAAATGATTCATAAATTATAAACAAACAAACTTAGAGCATATTTGTCTTAATTTTCTCTCCTTTGTAATCATTAAAAAGAACAATCGAAAAAGAATACATTTAAGAATGACATAATGGCTCCCCCTAAGAACATGCATTAAAAATTATAAACAAGATTATAAAATTCAAGATATATCACAACGAATAATACCAAGCTCAAGTCTATTTATGCAAAAATTTTCTTCATTCAATGGCTTGGTGAAGATATCGGCTAGTTGATTATTAGAGTTTACAAAATCAAAAATAATATGTCTATTTTGTACATGCTCTCTAATAAAATGATGTCTAATGTCAATATGTTTAGTTCTAGTATTATTACAAAGTATAGGCACACTATCAAACTTTAATCCAAAATCACAAAGAATTTGTTTCATCCAAAAGAATTTGAGCACAACAACTAAGGATTTGATAGTTTTTTTTTTTAATTTTTATTTAACCATTGGATGAAATTTCAAAAATTCACACATTTGAAAAGTATAATATCCAATCTAAAGAAAATTCTAGACCAATGTTCATTTTCTATTTCAATTTTTGAAAAAAAAAATACAAGTTTAAGTAGATAATGAATTTTATTATTGAAAAATTATAGCGATAATTATTAATATTATTAATATTNTTTTTTTTTTTTTTTTTTTTTTTTTTTTTTTTTTTTTTTTTTTTTTTTTTTTTTTAATGTATGGGTGGAGAGGTTGAATTACAAACAAATTTGTATTTAGAAATTTTTATTTAATTGAACATTTAATTGCATAATCTCTTCTAATTCTAATTTCTTTCATTTTTCCAATTGAATTTGTGCCCATCTGACATACCTTTTTGATTTAGGGTACTATATTTTTCAATTCAAATAGGTATATAATTTGGAATTCGAAGAGAACATGTTGCAGACAACATTGTATTGGTGTAAATTTAGCAGCAATTACGGAAAGCTTTCGTTCTAGGTTTTTTGGCTAGAGAACGAAACTTGGCTTCAAGATCGATGCAACAATAGGCACTGCATTTGGGGTGTAGATGAGAAGGGTTTTTCTTTATATAATAGTCAAACAAAGGTATTCGAGTTCATTTATGCATGGAGTTCTTAGACAAATCCATCTACTTCACCTTACTTCACATCAAATCTTGTCATTTCTACACAATTTTTGTGCTTGCTGTAATACTACTATAACAAAGTGTCTATTCTTAAATATATTGAAACTTTTAATATAAAAATGAGTACATCTGAATAAAATATTAAAGTTGTTACGGAAGAATAAAATATTGTGGTAAGGTGAATGTCAAAGTCTAGATTTTTTAGGAAATTTTCAAGCAAAAATAATGAACTAAATTTGAAAGTTATACACCATTGTGGAAAATGAAACACAAATAGATTCTAACTCTATCGCCAGAAAACACGCATCCATGCCTCATTGTGTGCATGCAACGGATAATACTCCTTTTACGATGGTATGGATGCGTACACTATAAGGCAATGAAACAACCATTATATTATTATAATTCTACGAAGGACACTCCAACAAACCCAAACCGATAAGGTAGATCGATAAGATGAAACGTCATAATGGACAAACCATGCTGCATCAATGACTATCGACGAGGCAGTACTTTAAGTGAGATTAATGTTTGTAAGAGAGGGAATGACTATTCATGATGAACAGTAATATGATGGTTGTTATTCTAAGGCCGTGTTAACCGTTGGAATTAACCATATTAGCAGCGGGCTCTTGATAGCCTTGGCCGAAGTCACTCACAACAAACTAATTCCAGCGGTTAATTACGTCCTATAATAACCACATAAAAATTTATGAACCTTTCATAACATACCCTAGCCAAATCTCCTATTTATCAAAATAAACTCCCAACACAAGCTGTCTTTGACGGTTAGGAACCATAATATTGGTAATTTGGACGTGTACCATATACTTTACACACAACCCATACGTGCGGGTATGGGCTCACAAGTCAGTTCGCACACCGCTGGGTCACCTTACTTGTCGGGCGAGCATACACTAGGACGCTCCCTAGGCCGGACACTCGTTAGAACTAGTAACCGTCACGACAGCGCTATGCATAACATAACGATCATTGTCCTGCCATTGGATGTACGCATCCACGCGTCCATACCCTCATGATGGAATAGGGGAATCCCCCTAAATGCATGAGCACACATAATGCATGAGGTCTCCAACATTTTCATCTAACCCCATTATCATCTTTCATGCTTAACATGTCATTTCTCATTTTTCAGTCTACGTATAATACATAATCCTAACGGGGTTACATTTCATTTCATTTATCGTGATATCATGTCATTCATAACATGCTGTATACATACAATTTAGAAAACATAACATAACGCTCCATACTTTTAACATGTCGTTTCATAACGTGCAATTCATACAACAATTACCTCAATGATCACACAAAACAATCTAAAAATAACATATCACATCACAATATATCGTATCATAAACATGTCATATCATAAACACTTCATGGTTATATCGTTCCCTAACTTATCATAGCCTTAACGTTCTAATACCTATCACAGTCATATCGTTACGTGACCGTACCTTAGTCCTATCATCACAGGAACGTATCTTAATGCTATTGTTCTATCAATCTATCACAAACCTATCCTATCCCTTTCTACCCATATCTTAACCATATTCTTTCATCAATCTCCCCTATTCATAGCACTTCGGTATGTAACCTAACCTTAATATTTAATGAACGTATCTTACTCCTATCGTTACATTTCGTTTTGTACATTCTTCTCGTATCCTATCTCAAACATATCCTTGAACACATCGTACCATAATTATTATCATACGATCGACATATTATAACATAATATAAGCATACCGATTCACAGATAATTCACACATATCAGTATATATGACACGTACAGAACCATAGGCACGTGAAACATCAAATATAACCATGCCGATAGTAAGGCCACTTACTTGGCTAGCTTAAGTCATTGTCACAAATATATCTTTAATGAAAGTTTGATTCCGTCCTTCGAAATCCGAGTCAACCTATTTGATCCCATGACATCAGTTTCAAGTTTGAACTCTATAACAATATCTCTAATCTACCTTGGTCCATTGTTAAAAGTCTTGAAGTGTTATATATATATATATATATATATATATATATCTATAATGTTATCTTCACTAAATATCTCATTTTCTATTATTACTGTCGTAGGGAATATATTGTTACTAGACAAAATGTAATGGAGTTTCTTGTGCTGTGATATTTCCAATTTTATTTTTAAATTGTGTTCACCAAATCTTTCCTCAATCTTCCCTTCAAGTATAAATAGATTTTTATTCTCTAAACAGACATTCCTCCTGCTCAGTTTTATTTTCTAAGAGATATTATTGGCTAATTTTAATTGATTGTTTGCCTAATAGTAGAGATTTATAGAATTGCCAACAAAAATCTAATTAATTGGATACGTGAGAATGAGATTTGATTATTATGTGATATGGTAAAACATTAGATAAAGGAGAGAAGATCTGATCCTAAATTAATTTCTTATAACCATTGATTATTATGTGACATGGTAAAACATTAGATAAAGGAGAGAAGATCTGATCCTAAATTAATTTCTTATAACTATAACTATAAATGAAAAGGGAATTTGAGATATAGGATTTTACCGTAATAATATACCAAAATCTCTAAATTTGCAATCTCCTTCAGTTCAAAGCCATTTTACTTCTTTTCTCCAATCTGACATTTTTCTGTTTTTTTTTTTTTTTTTTAGGAACTGTGATATTGTGCTGTGGGTTGAGGAGGGAGGATGAGATTGGGATGAGAGGTTAGTGATGAGAGGTGGGTAAGTTTTATTTTATTTTACTTTTTTATTTTTAAGTAATCTTTTTTTAGTTATTTATTTTTTAATTATTATAATAACTATTATTAGGACGTATATATTTTTTTTAAATTTTTTTATTTGTNGGGTAGGTTTTATTTTATTTTACTTTTTTTATTTTTAAGTAATCTTTTTTTTAGTTATTTATTTTTTAATTATTATAATAACTATTATTATGACGTATATATATATTTTTTTAATTTTTTTATTTGTTTATATTACATATATATATATTTGTTATTACACTTGATCCATGTTCTAGTTCTTGATCATTGTCTCGTTCTTGGTTACTTTCTATGTTCTTGTTCGGTTCTTGATTTGTTCTCCAAGACAGTCTCCCTATAATTTATGGTACAAGTCATGAACCTAACAACCTGTGTCTAAAACTTCATCCGTAACAAGCAACATAGTCTTAACCTACGTCCCAGGCTTTATGCGTTTTAAGTGACATTGTTGAACCCACATCTAGTGCTTCATGCGTTCTCTGCGATATGGTCTGAAAACCTATGTATAACGCTTGATGCGTTCCAAGCAGCATAGTTTGAATATCTATGTTCAAGGAGTCTTACATTCAAAGCAGCTTAATCTGAAAACCTACATCTAAGGCTTCTTATGTTCCAAACGATGTAGTTTGAACCCACATCAAGGGTTTGCCCAAAGCTTCATATGTTCCAAGCAGCATAGGCTGAAAACCTACGCTCAAGGCCTCTTATGTTCCAAAATGCATAGTCTGAGTCATGAATATGTTGTACCATGTGAGGTCTAGGAGTTTTTTGAGTTCCTGAGTCTAAGGACCTTGGTCCATTATCCTTGAATGGTCTACCTAACATTTTTAGTAGATGTAGAGCTTGTGAGGTATTTTTTCTTGGTTCTCAATCTTAAAGTATTCCATAAATTTCTAAGGTTCTTAATTTCTCGTGGCATAAGTCGTAACATACATCTCTACATAGCTTATGAACCCATCACAATATCATACATGCATCATTCAAAATATCATGATCTCATAATATGTTCTTTAAAAAATTCTAGAAGCGTCTTGGATCTTAGTTAAGGGTCACTTGAGGTATTTGGTTTAAGCTTTCCTTAGGCCCTAACATAGCTCAATTCTTACACCAAATGAAAGTCTCTACTTTAGACTTTACCGAGGGAGTTTAAACCAACGTTAAAACCTCCAGAATCATCATGAATTGAAGTTTGTATTTTTCAAAACTTTTTTTGGAAATATTGTTTTTGATTAGCGAGCAACGGATCTCAATTTTGAATTTTAGGTGTTGGATATGATGAGGTGTGCCTTCTCTTGTACATACTTTGATTTGGTGAATATCCAATCATTCAATCTAATTTTCAAATCAGTGGCATTTTAGTAATTTCGTATAGTTCAAGGGTAATCTTGATCGTTGCCATTTTTTTTAATATTTTATCTATTTTTATTATTTTTTTTTATGACAAATCCAAGCTCTTTCTAAACTATTTTTTATCCTTTGTTTTTCATTTTTCTTTCGTGAGCGAGCACCTTCACGTTCCATCGTCATAAAGAATTAAAACCCTAGAAAACTCCTTAAAAATTAAAAAACGACTTTTTTTTGCCCTTCATGCTTACTTTTTCCTTTCTCATCCTTTTTCGAGGGACTTAAATCCAAACAACATAAATCGCGAAAAATTCATCTGCGGCCAAGGATTGAACGCACATCGTCTAACCCAATTAAGCCAGTCACCAAGCGACATGTGGTACCCCTTCAACGTGTGTATTCCTACCCTAGACGCGTCGGTACTCACATGTGGCTCTGTGCTCTGGGACCCTCTTTGCATGTGAAAGCATGTGGATGGGGCGTGAGTATTGTTTTTCTTGTTTTGACCTTCGTTTTTTGCTTCAATTTTAGTACTAACCCTAACTTTTCTTGAATTAGAACCTACTAGAGAGATTTTTTTGATATTTGTAGCACATAAACGGTGGAAAAAATAGCTCAAGAAGACATGCATTATCTAAGTAACGAAAAAGATTATAGATAAGTAATACTAGGGATCGCATGGATGTGCTAGCATTTGAGCATTCATTACCTTAGGTGGTAAAATGCATGTGAAGGACTTTAGAACTGCGTTTTGGATAAGTATGTACTCTATATGTTATGGTAAAATTACCGTTATGTCCCTAGGTTGAGATTTTCGAGAAGCATGTTGTTTATGTATTATGCAAAGCTAGAAAGAGAATATGCATGACTAGAATATGAATTGAGCAATATGGATGAGCATGTTATGCATGATGTAATAAGTTACCAAAATGCCCCTATGATGAGATTTGTAATGAATGTTGTTTCATATGCTTTCCTTGTGTTAGAATTGAGGATGGGTTATTGTGATCTATGCCTGGGTGATTTATGAATGTTGTCTACCAAAGTGAGCTTGTTTATTGTGATCTATGTTTGCATGATATAGTATGTTTTTTGTTCAGGTGTTTGATTACATATTCTCCTTGTACAGCGCGTTTATCTACATAGAGTTAAGGCGTTAGAGTTAGGTTGGTTAGACGATAACCTAGGTCAAGACACCTTAAGTAGGCTAAGTGTCACAATCGCACTTTTGATGGCAGCGGACTTGCGATTCTACGACACTCACTTTCCAACGACAAGTGAGCTAAGCCAATTTGTTCTTGCGTCGCCTACGGCCAAGCGACGTATGCTCGAGCCTCTGGCCTTGGTTTTAAGAGAAGGTTTTAGAAAACGATGGCAGAGAGAGATTTTTGAAAGAGACATTATATAAGCAAGCAAGAGAGAAATAACAACGGCTCACAGTATATAACCTTTGGTACGGAGAAGTTAACAACTAGTCGTATCCCCCTGTAGTACTGAGGCATTTCATGTATGATAGGCCTCAGAATGTATCGTATCCCCCTAAGTGTCACAATCGCACTTTAGGTTGAATGATGAGATCAAAACTGCCTAGACATACCTAAGAACCTAATAGATTTTCATGGCACACAAGTATTACTAGGGTTACTCTCCAGCCTAAAAGCAGGCTGTACGATTTCTTCCGACCCTCCATTACCCTTCCCACTTCGGTAACAATACTTTGAGTTGTACATAGGACGATTAGGATAATGTGAGCTTCAACTTTGTGGAATGGCCAATGGTGTCCTAAATAGGGCCATTGTGTTGTAAACCCATTTCTAAGAGGCGAACATGGGACCATGCCGGGATGGCCCAGTAGCTAGTCGGGACACGGGGATTCCATCCCCCAAGCTTATGTCACCGGTCATTCACTGTAGAGGCAAAACAAGCTGGAAAGGTCAAATGGCAGAAAGATTGTAGCAACTCATCAAGTCAAAGGTAACCTCTACGCCATTAAAAGTTGGTACGATGTCAACGGAGCTTCTAGTTCCTTTTCAACTCTGGTACTAGTACCATTGAGCCAGGCCTAGATCGTTTAGGGTTGTAAAGCTAATAGTTCTGTTTTATTATCCTACCTAACATATTCCTCTTGAGAGTGGACATAGGATTATGCGAGTAGTCTTAGTAGCTGGCAAGCACAGGGGAGGGGTTGTCCCCTCAACCTTGGGTGACTAAATGGTCCAATGGTTTGGGTTAGCTAGCCCACCTTCTAATAATGATGAGAGAAAGCTAGCACACACTATGTTGTCCCTATAGAGAGGGTTTTATAAGGTAACACCTTCACCAAGGACACCAATTACATACTGCTTAGGCAGAGAAAGCTACCTAAGTCAAACACAAAGTAGTTTATCCCAGAGATCAGATTTGTCCCCTAGAAGACCTGTGACGTCAGAGATGGGTGAACCACCCTCTAAATATGCAAAGTGTGTCTGTGAGAAGCTAAAGTACAACTCATAACTTTAAGGAACCCTAAATGCTCAAATAACACTAGAAACGAGGCCCGAACTTCCTAGAGCCTAGATAAAATTTTTTTAATATCTATTAGGTTAAGGAGCGATGAGAGCTTACAAGTAGATTGCTTAATGAGTATATTTCTATACCCAACCCCGTTCTTTTTCAAGTATTTCAGAGAGTCGAAGAGCGTTCAAGAGCTGCATGGTCATAGAGGCCATTTTGGAGCATTATTTCATCTTTGTGTTTGAGTCTTTTGTATTTTCTTTTGCAATTGTATCCCAAATATATTTTGCTCTTTATAATAAATTTGAGCAACACCGATCTTATTATAACTTTTTTATTTAATTTTTTTGTTAGTTTTATTTCCATTTAAATTTTATTGATTTTATTCATCTTTTATTTTGGTGATGATAAACTTTAGAAGGGTACGCGAGGCCTAATCATCACAGGAGTTGAACACATGACACATCTAAATAAGAATCTATAATAATATGTTTTGTAAGGTTCATAAGCATAATCTGGGGTCTTACAACATACATTCTAACCCTGATTTTCTAATATGCTCATATCCTATGCAGGGCTTCATGATTATTATAATTTAAATTATATGATACACATACGTTGATCATAATTAAGATCTTAGTCATATGATCGATATGCTTCGCATTCATGTAACATGTTAAAAATTGTTTAGGAGTTCAATATGCTACTTGCATGGCTAACTTTTTTTTTTTTTCACAATAAATACTCCTAATATGGCAATTACGACATATTTCCTTCAATTTATACCTATATTTAACAATTTATATGGTTAATATAGGTTAATACTGATAGAACAAGTCAAGAGGAGTCTATAATATCACAAGTATGGTTAAGGGAACTTACGATTTTAAAGAAAATCAAAGAAAAGATTAATAGACCCAAGCGAGTATAACGAGACTAAGTAAGTTATTTCAATGCGTTATTTGAATGTCGTAGTAAGGTTTTATAAGGATTTTAATACCATTGCAAAAGGTTTAGAAAGGTAAAAAGAAACCATCATTTTCCTTATTTATAAGAAACTTCTTGAAATTTTAATTCATTAGGGAGAATGAATTTCAAAATGCTCAATCAAAATGGGTAAATGATTTTTGTAAAAAAAAAAAAAGATTTTTCTAAAAATTAATAATAAAATATTAAAAAATGACTAACCCTAAAAATACTTCTAGAGTTCAAGATATTTGTAGTGACATTATCATAAAATCGAAGTTGCTACAATGAGTAATCTACACAAAATCAATAAAACCTCAAAATCCAATGGTTAGATTAAGCTGAAAATTTAGTACGTTCAAGAAAACTTGAACTACTTTAGAACCAACGACTAGAAATCAAATCCAATATTGGTAACAATCTTGTCCGAGAAGATATTTTTGGCAGCTTTAAAAATTTTAAAGTTAAAGTTAAGTCACTTGTGGATGATTCAATCTCAGTCAAGACTCTAATTATAAATATGAACTTTTGGATAAGGTTTTGGGATAAGAATGAAATGGTAGGAGTTCCTGGAGCATAAGATAATAGATTTTAGTTTGAGTTTCTCTTCTAAACAGATTTTAAATGAACTCTCTAACAATTTTCATGAGGATTCGAGAGTTGAAAATGACCCAAACATAATTACTCAATTCGAGTTTCCATGGCCAAATGAAGGAAGACATTTGAAAATTTAATGGGAGCTTACACTCAAGGTCACTCTTCCAAACTAATCCGAACCAATTTTTGGGCACTCAAGGAAGAAGTTTCATGAAGACCACGAAGAGTGAAGAACTGAGCATTGAAAGTAATCATAGAAATCACTATTAGCTTAACGAAAGATTGGGTATAATTCAAAATTCGGTCCTTACACACGAGCTCAATTGGTAAAGCCTATTCTTTTAGCTTCATGGCAATGAGAGGAAGATTTTTCATGAAGAAATCGAGAGCTAAAGAAATTCCTATCATTCTGCTCTATAACCTCGAGAATCTGCCAAGAATGGCTTGAATGTCAAGAGGAAGAATGGTAAAATTTAGGGCATACATGAAGAATCATAATTCCAAAATGAATTCTACATCTTTTCGGCATACATTTAGAAAGATATCTTATAAAGAAAATCAAGCAGTAATATAATATGGATTATTCCCACAAATAACAAGTTTTTGAGTTTTTCTGTGGCAAAGATAAACTTTTTTAGGGAACTTTAAAAGGTTATATCTCGAACTACCGTGCAGACACAAGTATGAAATCAACCCCTAACCTTTTCTTGATTCATGAACTTTAAGATCCATGAAAAAAGCAAAGGTAAATATCACAAGATCAACTTAAGAAAGCAATTTTTAGAAGTAGGTGACAATGACATGCATGCTTCTTTCCTTATTTTAGGGAAGAAGATGATGACATGGCTAGTTCAGTTGAACCCGCCACACAAGCCCAAAATCACATACTTCTTAGTTTTTTCTCAAATTAAACTTAATCAAATTAGGTTCTCACAAAATTATTGATGGTTCTAGAAACTAGTTCAAAGATGGATCTACACTAGAAAAGTTTGAGTAATTCGAATACTAGAAACTTGAGAATGGACGTCTCCAAATCAAAGTCGAGGTAAATAGCCAATGGTAGACTTTTATTAAGAAATACTCCTAGGAATCTTTGAAATTAAATATAAACTTTAACTTAGGTATGATTTAAAGGAATATTCAAGAAATAAACAAAGAACCATGAGTTAAGGACTTAAACCCAACATTTTGGTCGAAAATCATGTAACGTTAAATTAACTTAATAAACAAACTTTTTTGTCCATGAAAATTTAATGCTAAGCCTAAATTGAAATATTAAGATCGTCATTCAATAAGGTTAAGTAGCTTAACTACAATTTTTCGATGATAAACTACCTTTAGTTCATGACCCAAATGACCTTAAAATGCGATGAAACTTTAAAGGAGACATTCTTTTGAACCTTTTAAGGATGATATAAAATTTTTGAACCATTGGACCATGTTTAAAGACGAACAAAATTTAAAGTGATAAATTACCAAAATGCCCCCAAGTGCCTTTAAAATATTTCAAAGACTAAACATGCTCCAAAAGACTGAAGGCTATGTAAAAGGATATAAAGATTTACTCAAGAATTCAACCCATTTGAAAAAGGTTGAGAAACTAACCGAAGGAAATCAAGATGTTTGATGGGGTTATACGAAAACTCAATGATGTGAGGTATGTCCCTCGCTTAAAGAAAAATTTGATTTCCCTTGGCATTTTGGATGTGAGTGGTTATCGTATCATTTTGAAAGGAGGGAATTTGAAAGTAGCTCGTGGAGCTTTGGTGGCAATTAAAGGAACTAGAAGAGGTAGCATATACTACCTCAACAGAACCACAATAATTGAGCATGCTGCTGTGGCAAGTTCGAAAGAACAAGACATATCAAAATTATGGCACATGAGACTTCGGCATGCTGGTGAGAAGGCGCTTCAGACATTGGTGAACCAAGGAGTCCTTACGGGTGCCACAACTGGTAAAATTGATTTTTGTGAACATTGTATATTTGGTAAACAAAAAAATGTGAAGTTTGTACAGGTATACACCAAACAAAGGGCATTTTGGATTATGTTCACACTGATGTATGGGGCCCCACGAAGAATGTCTCATTGGAAGGAAAGAGGTGGTTTGTCACCTTTATTGATGACTACTCGAGGAGAGTTTGGATGTATCCCATGAGGCACAAAAACGAGGTTATCCAAATCTTCATAGAGTGGAAGAAAATGGTAAAGAATCAGACGAACAGGAAAATCAAAAAGTTGAGAACAGACAACGGTGGAGAATATACTTAAGAATCTATTGATCAGGTAGATAATAACTCTGATGTCTTAGAATAGAAGGAGGAAAGCCTTGTCAATGAAAGAGTGGAGGAACCTGAGTCCATCGCCAGGAATAGACCACGAAGGAAAATTCGAAAACCTGCAAGGTTTGATGATATGATAGCATATGTTTTCCCTTTGATTGATGAAGTTCCCAACAACTACAAAGATGCTATCCAGAGCCCGAATAGATTGCACTGGCAAGAGGCTATAAACGAGAAGATAGCATCATTGTAGATAAATCAAACTTGGGATTTGGTACAACTTCCAAAAGGTAAAAAGGAAATTTGTTGTAAATGAGTTTTTGCAAAAAAAAGAACATTCTCTGTTATACGTTATAAGGATCGACTTGTGGCTAAAGGTTATGCACAAAAAGAAGGTATTGATTACAATGAAATTTTCTCACCTGTGGTAAAACATTCTTCGATTCGAATTTTGTTGGCTTTGGTTGCTCAATTTGATCTTGAGTTTGTACAACTCGATGTAAAAACTGCCTTTTTGCATGGGGATTTGGAAGAAGAAATATATATGGCACAACCAGTTGGTTTTCGAGTAGATGGACAACAACATTTGGTATGCAAATTGAAGAAATCTTTGTATGGGCTGAAGCAATCTCCTCGCCAATGGTATAAAAAGTTTGATCATTTCATGGTAGAGCATATGTATACTCATAGTCAATTTGATCATTGTATGTATTATCGGTGTCTTGATGATGGATCATTTATCTATTTGCTCTTATATGTTGATGATATGTTAATTGCTTCAAAGAGACAGGTTGAGATTGATAAGCTCAAAGATCAGCTTTCTAAAACATTTGAAATGAAAGACTTAGGCAATGCAAAGAAAATACTTGGAATGGAGATAGAGCGAGATCGAAAAAAAGGTACAGTCCGGTTGACTCAGTCTCAATATCTACGCAAGGTATTGACAAGATTTAGTTTGAATAATTCAACAAAACCCGTTGGTACTCCACTTGCTCCTCATTTCAAGCTTAGTGCTTCCATGTGTCCAAGTTCTGACGATGACAAAAGGTATATGGAGAATATTTCTTATACAAATGCCTTTGGTGCTTTGATGTATGCTATGGTATGTACTCGACTTGATCTTTCACACGCAGTAAGCATGGTGCGTCGTTATATGCATAATCCTGGTAAAGAGCATTGGCAGGCTGTCAAATAGATTCTTAGGTACATTCTTGGTACCATTGATGTTGGTATTAAGTTTAAAAAACAAGCCATGTTTAATCTTGACAACCTTGTAGTTGGTTATGTGGATTCTGATTATGCATGTGATTTGGATAAGTGACGATCTACTACGGGTTATTTATTTACTATGGCTGGTGGACCTGTTTGTTGGCATTCAACATTGTAGTCTACTGTTGCACTGTCTACCACCGAAGTAGAGTATATGGCAGTAACGGAAGCTTTTAAAGAAGCTATTTGGATGCATGGTTTGATCAATGACTTCGGTATTTTGCAGGAACATATAGATGTATTTTGAGATGGCCAGAGTGCTATTTTTTTTGTCAAAAAATCAAGTTCATCATGCTCGTACTAAACATATTGATGTCCGTTTTCACTTTATTCGAGAAATTATTAGTGAAGGGGACATTCGTTTATGAAAAATTGGAACTGCTGATAACCCTGCTGATATGTTCACAAAGGTGATCGCTCGTGAAGAGTTCTGGCATTGTTTGGATTTCATCAACTTTAGAAGAAAGGAGTAGTGCGTTGACGTGGTAGCAACCAACTCAATTATCAACTTGGAGAACTTATGACAAGGTGGAGATTGTTGTAAATTGTCATATGTTTTGATTTGATTTGGTTATTTGGATTAGATTTGATTTGGTTATTTGAATTAGATTTAGTCATATCACGGTTTAGTTATATATTAGGATTTGATATCAGAATTTGATATCGGGATGGCGCCGAAAGCGGAACGAATGTACTCACAATATATAGGAGTTTAAGAAGTCATGACATGTCATGGGAGGGAAGAGAAGGTTCCAACAAGGAAGTACAAAGGGCAAAGAACGACGAAAAACGTCTTTGGAGAAGGTTTTTGGAAGAGAGAGAAAGTCATCATAAAATCATGAGGATTTCAAGTGAAGAAGGCGATCTCTGGGGTCGGATCTAAATTAGATACCCAACTGCTTATCCAATACACAACCTCTCAATCCAAGACAAAAAATCAAGCCACAGCTCAACAACAACAACCCAAACAGCTCTGCGGCCCAGACAAGCACCTTCGACCACAACCCGCGACTCAGATCTGCAACCTGAGACCCACCTTCAACCAATCGTAATCTGTAGCCGCAAAACTGTTGAGATATGATTCAAAGTATTCAAAATGAAGATATGATTTAAAGTAGTTGAGATATGATTCAAAGTATTCAAACTACCAAGATTTTATCAGATATTAGGAGATGNTTGTAGCCGCAAAACTGTTGACATATGATTCAAAGTATTCAAAATGAAGATATGATTTAAAGTAGTTGAGATATGATTCAAAGTATTCAAACTACCAAGATTTTATCAGATATTAGGAGATGGTTAGTAGATTTGAATTTAATTTCCATAATTTACTATTTATTCGAGTGTATAAGCCTATAAATACTGTAATTATGTAACCCTTTCAGCATNCCTATAAATACTGTAATTATGTAACCCTTTCAGCATTGAGTGAGAAATCAATAATACAGCACCGCAACTTTCATCTATTTCATCTATTTTATCTTTTCATATCTCTTTCACTATCCCTTTTCCCAACAAATTTGGTATCAGAGCCAAGTTCTTGTCAACACAAGAGTGAGTGATTATTTTTACTTTTCACAAAACGAAAATGGCAGTAGCTGATTTTTCTTCCTCTGCATCGTTGTTACCAATCTTTAATGGTGAGAAATATGAGTGGTAGAGCATCAAGATGAAGACCTTGCTCAGATCGCAGGAGCTATGGGACTTGGTGGAGAACGAGTTTGTTGATGTATTAGAACCCACAATAGAAGAAAAGTAGAGACTAAGAGAAACCAAGAAAAACGATGCCAAGGCTCTATTCATTATTCAGCAAGCAGTTCATGAGGCTATCTTTTCATGAATTGCAACAGCAACCACATCAAAGAAGACATGGTCAAATCTACAGAAGGAGTTTCTAGGAGATTCAAAGATCATAACAGTGAAACTGAAATCTCTAAGACGTGATTTTGAAACTCTACTCATGACGAATGGCGAATCAATTGTTGACTTTTTGTCAAGAGCAATGGCAATAGTCAATCAGATGTGTACCTATGGAGAGAAAATTTCAGACTAAACAATTGTTGCAAAGTTGTTGAGAAGCTTGACTCCAAAGTTTGACCATGTTGTGGCTGTCATAGAAGAAGCTAAGGATCTATCCATACTCTCCGTTGATGAACTGATGGGCTTGCTTCAGGCTCATAAGGCAAGAATCAATAGATCATCAGAAAGAAACGAGGAAAAGACACTACAAGTGAAGGAGACAACCAACAACGAAAATAACGAAAAAGGTAGAAGTCGTGGAAGAGGAGGATTTCGCAGCTTCCATGGTGGTCTAGGTAACAGGGGTAGATGGAGAAATGATGGACAGAGACAATTCAATGAACAAAGAAATGTCATACAATGTTACCATTGCAGAAGGTATGGGCACACAAAATCTGATTGTTGGTATAAAAATCAACGAATGAATTTTGCAGTAGAGAATGAAGAAGAAGAAGACAAGCTATTTATGGCATGCATGGATACTAATCCAAAAATAGGTGACTTATGGTTTGTTGATAGCGGATGCTCGAACCATATGACAGGCACCAAATCCTTATTCAAAGAGCTTGATGAGACGCAAAAAATTAAGGTGCAACTTGGAAATACAGAAGAGATGCAAGTTGAAGGAAAAGGTACAGTGAAAGTTGAAACCAGTCATGGTAAGATAAAATAATTAGATAATGTTCAATTTGTACCTGATTTAGGGTACAATTTATTGAATGTTGGACAATTGACGACCAAAGGACATTCCATTCTATTTGATGACAACACATGTGTCATTACACATAAGAAATCAGGCCATAAAGATCAAATTGCCATGACTTCAAATAAGATGTTTCCACTGGATGTTTCTAACATGGAGGATTTTGCTCTTACCGCTAGCACAAAAGATGACTCGACATTATGGCATCTCAGATATGGACATCTTCATATGAAGGGCCTAAAAATACTCAGGGATAAAGGAATGGTTTTCGGATTACCAAGAATTGATTCAACTAATTTATGTGAAGGATGCATTTATGGCAAGCAGACTAGGAAGTCCTTTCCTGTTGGAAAAGCTAAAAGAGCTTCACATTGTCTAGAACTATTTCATGCTGATTTAAGTGGGTCAATGCAAACGAAGTTCTTTGGTGGGAGTATATACTTTTTACTATTTATTGATGACTATAGTCGCATGAGCTGGGTTTACTTCCTACCACATAAGTCAAAAACTTTTCTGAAGTTCCAGATTTTTAAAGCTATGGTGGAGAACCAAAGTGGTTGTCACATTAAAGTTTTTGGCACAGACAGAGGTGGCGAGTTCATATATAAAGAGTTCAATCTGTTTTGTAAAGAAGAGGGCATCCAAAGGGAGTTAACATCTCCCTATACTTCAGAACAAAATGGAATTGCTGAACGGAAAAATCGAACTATTGTGGAGATGACAAGAAGTATGTTACAAGCAAGGAGACTTCCAAACCAATTTTGGATAGAAGCTGTACCAACATCTGTTTATCTATTAAACCTCTCACTAACAAAGGCTGTTATGAATCAAACTCCTTATGAAGCATGGCATGGAAGGAAACCATCTGTAAGTCATTTACGAATCTTTGGTTGTGTTGCTTATGCTTTGAAACATCCTCAAACTCGTCAAAAGCTTGATGAAATATCTGAAAAATGCATTTTCATTGGCTATTGTACTCCATCAAAGGCATATAAATTATATAACCCCCTTAGTAAAAAGATTTTAGTTAGAAGGGATGTAATATTTAATGAAAACGTGAGTTGGGATTGGAGTAAAGAATAAGAGCAGCAAATGATTACAGTTGAAGTTTCTCCAAATGAAGAGACAAGGGTCAACTCCAGTGCATCTCCTAGTGCCTCCACTGCAACACAAAATGTATCAAATTCATCATCTTCAACATCACTAAATAGCAGCTCTTCTCTTGAAGAATTTTCAGATAAGACACCTCCTAAGAAGTATAAATATTTAGCTGACATATATGCATTAGGTCAATTTGCTCTTACTGTTTCAGTTCCTATGAGTTATGAAGAAGAAGGTGGAAAAGAAGAGCAGAAGAAAGCCATGGTAGAAGAGATGCAGTCCATTGAAAAAAATGGAACATGGGATATGGTTGACTTGTCAAACAAAAAGTTCTATGGAGATTTACATGGGACATGCAGCCCATTGCGGTGGCCTGTTTATCAGTTTGATGGAGCTTTACAAGAAGAGGTTTATGTAACACCGCCAGAGGGATTCATAAAGGAAGACAAAGAAACAAAGGTATACAAACTGAGACAGACATTGTACGGGTTAAAGCAGACATACTTACGAAGGCTATGTCAAAAGGAAAGCTTTGTTCTTGACATCTACAACTTTAAATCAAGAGGGAGTGTTGAGATATGATTCAAAGTATTCAAAATGAAGATATGATTTAAAGTAGTTGAGATATGATTCAAAATATTCAAACTACCAAGATTTTAGAAGATTGTTACTAGATTTGATTTACCTAGGTTTCCATAATTTACTCTTTCTGGTCCAGTTTATAAGCCTATAAATACTGGGATTGTGTAACCGTAAGCATTAAGTGAGAAATCAATAATAAAGCACCACACATTTCATCTATTTTATCTTTTCATATCTCTTTCACTATCACTTTTCCCAACAACCTGAGGCCTGTAAACTCAGCTCAACCTCACAACCATCAACCCGCGCGGCTGCAACAGCAACCTGATGACTCGCACTTCAACTCGACTTTGACTTTCACATGAGTTAGCGCCTCATTTTGCCTCGTGTTGCGCATGCAGCTAGTAACTCCTTCGACTTACGTGGCTCAGTCGACCCGACTTTTGGCTCTGCTCTATGGATCAGAATTCAGCTCCTTAGCTCGGTAAAGTGTGATTTCCCAAATTCCACATTTTCAACCATCCCAAAGCAGAAATTGACCTTGTTTAAGGGAATTAAGGCCAGTACAAAGTCCAATTTCTTGATTAAATTTAAATTGAGTTATGTAATTTGAGTTATTAACGAAACAAGATGGACATTCTAATTGAAAATGAAAACTGATGATACTTGGAGCAATTTCGAGCGACAAAAGGCAAACGTATTCAAATTTAGGGAAACACCGGGTAAGGCCAAACAAGTAGATTGCCTTCCTATCGGTTTTGTTATAAATTATATAGTGTATGATGATAGGTGCCCGTGACTTCACACATGTCATATGTTCGCCTGTTTGAATTCTCATAAAATGATATGTATATGATATGATACGTGTTGAACTATAAGTGATGAAATGATATGTTTAAATATGACGTGTTAAGATATGATATGCTTGGTGACATGCTCATGATGTGACATGTGAACGTTATGACATATGATATGATATGATATCTGCGTAATGTGATATGGTACGTTGCAACACATGATAAGTTTATGATACGACATATGCTCGACATGAATGATATATGATATGATGGACATGCAATATGATGATTCGACATAATGCACAACCCTGATATATGAATGGAAAGTTATGATAAAATGATACGATATAAAGGAAAACGCTATAGGGGTTGTTATAAATGATAATGAAAGGAAAAATGATGGAACCTCTTGCATCATTGTGTGTTCATGCATTGGGGGATATCCCTTCTTCTTTTACAATGGTACGGACGTGTACACTACAAGGTAGGGGAAATGATCATTATATTTATTGTAATGTTGGGATGGTCGCTATTCCAAAAGGTTGTTCGGCATCAACAGCTCCCAGAGAATGTTCGCCCGAATAGAAAGGGACCCAGGAGGTGTGCAAACCAATTGGTGGGTCCATGCTCACACGTGCGGACTGTGTGTAGAATAGTAAATACACATCCAATTAACCCCCTTAGGATAGCCACCTAAGGAATATAGACTGATATGATAGGTCAACCTCATGATTGTATGTGCTTGCATCTAACCCTAGTAGGGTCACTTAATGAATATTTCTTAAAATAGTCAATCCAAGTTCTACTCTTATTTTCTAGTTAAAGACAAAGATTCCATGTACCGTTGACAATGACATCACAACTCAAGAGACCATGACATATAGCTTAGTAGAAGGCATTTCTACTTTATTTTATTTCAATTCTTGCTATTTTATATAAATACCTTCTAGAAAACATGCAAGTAGATGGTTATGTTTTATGATAATGTATTGAATGATATATAAGCATAAAATGTCTATGAAATATATACAGTAGCCACTTTAAGTTAAGTAGATATCTAGAATCGTTACAATCCTCATGTATTTATTTTTTTATTATTAACAAATTTTTAATTTGCCAACATTAAATTATCTTCTATATTTAAATTAAGTAAATATTTATTAGGATAGAGTATGCATTTACTCCAAACTTAATTGAAACTTTATTCAATTNACATTAAATTATCTTCTATATTTAAATTAAGTAAATATTTATTAGGATAGAGTATGCATTTACTCCAAACTTAATTGAAACTTTATTCAATTAAGAGTATTAAAATAGGTTTTTATAAATAGAAGTGTGATAGCTGAGTAAAATATGGGTATATCAATGAACCCAAACTACATATGAGTGAGAGCAATCCTAAAAATATAATGTTTAAGAAGACCTTAACAATAAGTTGCAACTACCTTTTCTGGGATGCATCTGAGTGAGGATAAATCATCCTAGAAGGACTCTATTAATTTGTGTGGATAGTCTTCACTTTTAGAAAAAGAGAATAAGTAACGTGACAATGTCAAAGGGAAATGTCCGAAAAATCAGGTGTCGAATTTGAATTCCGAATCCTTATTTAATTCTAGGGTATGGTCATTACACTAAGAAAGAATAAGGAAATTAATTATGAATAAATAAAAATAATATTAACAAATTTTAATTTAAAAGTGAACCAAATATTAAGGAGAGAACAACCACTTTTTTTTCTTTATTTTGAGATAAGAAATAATTAAAATTAAAATTAACCACTAAAAAATTAGTCCTAATTTTAATTAGCATGACAAATTTAAAACCATAAACAAGCTTGAATTTCTATCCGTAAATATAGTACTCGATTGAGCAAGGACAAGGGTTTAAGTAAGTTATTCGCATACTCTAAGAAGAAATAAGTTATAAGGGGATTTAAGACAAAAGGACTTTGGAGAAGATTGGGAATGAAAATATAAGCGAAAAGGACGAAAAGGTCATTTTTCCAATTTTTAAGGAACTTGCCCGATTTTTAATTCTTTTTGTAGATGGAATTTTGAGATGGTTAAGAAGGGGAAAATGNAAAAGGACCAACAAGGGACAGAAGAATGTTTAGGAAAATTATTAATTTTTCAAAAAAACTAATAATAATATATTTTGGAAGTAGCAAATTACCAAATTACTCCTGAAGATATAGATAATTACGAAAATGATATCGTCAAATATATATCTATTATTATATATCTATTATGTAGAACTTAATTCATGCCAATAGTAATCCTTGCTAATTTCAAATTGAGAAAATGTAAAGATTTTACGCAAATATAAATTTTAAAAATTAATTAAATTTTCAATCGATATTTTTCATGTATTTATCTTCTAAAATGATTTAAAAAAAATACATTTATTTATGGTTTGGAAAAGTATTAAAAATAATT
>NW_019646458.1:152596-157596 GCF_002806865.2 Cucurbita pepo subsp. pepo
ACCTTGCATGCGCCACTCACGCGCGAAGATAAGTTTCCACTCACGATGTCACGTGTCTGCAGGGGAAGAGAAGGCGCGCATCGAGGACGTCACTTGTCAGTGGCTGATTAGCAGGCTTGGGTTGAATGGCGCGTGTTTGAATCCAGTGGCTCGCGAATTTTTCTTGGTTTTTCCTCTATTCACACGTGTAGCACGCAGGCTGGATAGGATCATCAAACGCAGGGTGCGGCTCGTGGGTTGGTCGAGCGAGTAGGGTATGTTGTTCAGGTTAGACATTTACACGTCACCTCTACGTCAAGCCACGTTGCTCTACTCTTAATACGTCACATGTCGACCTCTAGGCAAGTCGCGCCTTTCAACACGCTGAGCGACACGTCTTCCCTTTGTTTCGCCTACGTAATACCAATTTCTAGACTCCAATGAGTTTTCTGACTTCTTTATATTTTTATATCTTTATTTACAAAATCCATCTCTATTTAGTTCTTTTCATGAAATTTTTAGAGTTATATTTCATCTACATCAAAGAATTTTTCTTAAAATTTTTAATCAATTATAGGCAAAGTTATTCAAGAAGGAAGTTTGCTAAAATCAACTTACAATTTTTTGGAGGTTTCCAAGAACTCCTACTTTAGACGAGATTGTACTCGGAGAACCTTCACAAAAAAATGTACAAAATTACTTCAAGATCGACATACTAAAATTACAACGACCAATTCCTTAAAATGCTTGAGGTTTCCAAGAACTCCTACTTTAGACGAGATTGTACTCGGAGAACCTTCACAAAAAAATGTACAAAATTACTCCAAGATCGACATACTAAAATTACAACGACCAATTCCTTAAAATGCTTTAAAAGGATCTAGACCTAAAAACCTTAACACTCACCTTTGGAGGCTTTTGATCAAATTCAGCCTTCTCTTGCTAGATGGGAGCTTTTTCCCTTCTTCCTTCTTCTTCTTCCTCTCAGACCCTAATCATAGGGTGAATCTCACTAAATCCAAACAGCTACCTAATCATAGCACACATCACATTCCATGCTTGATAAATCATAAAATATATATCATTTCCATGTAGCAAAGAGGCAACATTCAATATTTTTCATTCATTATCTTTTGTAAAGCATGATTGATGATGACAAGATGTTCGCTACAAAGTTATGATAATACCTTGAGCTTACATCATAGGCTAGTTTACATAAAGTTGTGATACAAACTGTAATGACCTATTTTTACTATAAAAATTTTGTTAATACATGCCTGACTTAATTACAAAATGCATAAATTTTTTTAAAACCTTTCCAAACAATGAATGGACTTCTAAGTTTATAATAAAATCATTAAAAAATTGCATCAAAAAATGAATAACTTTAAATTTATATAAAATAAAGAAATGCTTCGATCGAACCTAAAAAATATAAAAAATCATGAAATGTATCTTCCCAAGCTTCAATCCAATGGTTGTCACTATGACGTCATCATTCATGTAGAGGTACCAAAGTCGCACACGGCATGACCTTAGGCAACTTTCAAATCCGGGCAGGGTGGGATGTGTAGTATTTTACTAAACAAGGTCCACAAAGTCACACATGGACCCACCAGATGGCTCGGGTACCCCTTCGGCCTGGCTCGTTTTGCTAGCACTCACTTATGTGCTGACAAACACTACAGAGAGAACGAGCCGCATAACATCATGAAGAGCATTAATGTCATAAGGTATGGATTTGTACTATTTATAATGGAAAAGTATCTAGAAGCATATGACACACAAAAACGCATTCAATCTCAATAGCTTAAATTTATGTGATAAATTTATGATGCAAGTCAAAACTCCATTCATTTATAATATAAAGTCATCTATGAATCATGCATACAAGATCTCTGTCAAGTCTTTCTTATATAACGTAATTTACATGATGTGGTGTACGGAGGTTTATGAAATATAGACTATCAAATTATCACGACATAATTTTACATCATGACATAATGACATTATAGCATAGCATATAAACATGGCATAACACAACATAGCACATCCTATCACAGCATAACATAATAATAAATAGTATGATATGTGTAGCGACCACGAAACATACATTCTCATACCACAAATAATTCATCAACCCAAGCCAAAAGTAGAGCCTCTCACCTAACTCGCCTAGGTCAAATTTACTAATTAATTACTAGTTTGAATCTGTTATTCAAAACTCAATTCAACCGTATAATAATCTAGCTCATGTCCAACCGTAGATGAGTCTCATTTTCTACTTCTGTACATGGTTGATAAAGACATAAGAAAAATTTGATGGTCGGATTTTCAAGATTTCTCTCAATCCACCTCCCTTGCGATCAACATTCTTGTTTGGACACGGATGTGGCTCATGTCCAACCGTAGATGATTATTTTCACCTTATCAATTTCACAAAAACAACTATTATATTCAACAAAAGCATACAGATCTATGAATAAAATTTCTAAAATTTCTAAATTACTAATGGTTTCGAGTTCTATTACTCATAAACAACTCAAACTCATAAATAACAGTGTCACAATAAGTCCACCACTAACCAATATTGTCCCCTCGATACTATAAGTAACAATCCCAGCCCACTGCTAGCAGCCTCTTATGTATCATCATCAACCTCACGATAAACCCACTGCCACCAGATATTGTCGTTACGGATACAGATCTCATAAATAACCGTGTCACAATAAGTCTACCACTAGCCAATATTGTCCCCTCGATACCATAAGTAACAATCCC
This sequence comes from Cucurbita pepo subsp. pepo, assembly GCF_002806865.2. Lineage (NCBI taxonomy): Eukaryota > Viridiplantae > Streptophyta > Magnoliopsida > Cucurbitales > Cucurbitaceae > Cucurbita > Cucurbita pepo. The sequence continues at coordinate 155,357 of NW_019646458.1, forward strand.
AGCCCATCGCTAGCAGCCTCACATAAGCTANGTGTCGGAAATGGCCGGGATAGCTCAGTTGGTAGAGCAGAGGACTGAAAATCCTCGTGTCACCAGTTCAAATCTGGTTCTTGGCACATCATGAATTTGTATGCGTATCTATTCTACAGATTCATTAATAAAATAGATTATGAAAAATACCGATACATCATGATGTCTGGAAATATACCCTTTAACTAAACTATATATATTTTTTACTCTATTTATAGATGAGTAAAATACACAAGTAAAGATAAAGAGGATACATATATAAATATGTAAAGGATGGATATAGATATGGAAAAGAAAAGAATTTTATTTTCTTTCCTCTTCTTTTTTATTTGTTCATACTCTGTCTCCTCACGTTCAATTAATACTTTATACATATTTGAAAGGTTCAATTAGTTCGTTATAAGACCCAAAAGTCTAGTCTAGGGGAGTTGAAAGGCGGGAATGGCCAAGATTCATCTCCGATACAGTACAAATAGAATCCGATTCTCTTTTCATGTATTTTGATTTTTCCTCTTTTCATATTAGATTTCTTCATTTCCCCCTACGTGACTTTCTAAAGCACATCTAAGTGATATGCGTGATACATAGTTCATAATGTAGAACTCATTTAGTTCATCCTATTAGCTCGGCTCATCCAAAATAAGTATCTTAAAAATTTGATAATCTCACCAAATCTCTAATTGTATTTTTTTTCTTTATATTTTGAATCAATAATAATAAGATGAATGAGACTTCAATTACTATGCTATATCTATAAGAGAACGTACAAATGTATTTGAATATCTTGAGTTGTCGAAGTGAAGATTAGTTTCGTATTATTTAATGAGCATCTTGTATTTCATAAAAATTGGGGGCAATATAATCCTTACGTAAGGGCCATCCTACCCAACTTTCAGGCATTAAGATACGCTTTAGACGTGGATGATTATCATAAGAAATTCCCAACATATCATAAGATTCCCTTTCTGGAAAATCCGCACTTTTCCAAACCCAGAAAACAGACGGAATTCTAGGATTTATCCTTGCGGCAAATACTTTTATGCATACCTCTTCCGGTTGATCTATACCATACTCGATTCTCGTAAGGTGATACACACTAGCTAACAGTCCGCCTGGTGCTACATCATAAGCACATTGGGAACGTAGATAATTGTAACCATATACATATAAAATGACTGCAATGGAATGCCACTCCTCGGGCTTTATTTGTAAAGTCTCTATTCCTTGGTAATCGAAACCCAAAGATCTATGAACCAATCCATGTTTGACTAGCCAAGAAGACAAATGACCCTGCATCTTTTTTATCTCCCCCCCCCCATTTTTGATTTTTATTTGTATAAGTATTTCCCATTTACAATGAAAAATTTATGAAGATTCACTCGTTCTTTGTTATTCTGTACAAAAGTATACTGCCTAATTCACTAATTCGTAGGAAGATACTGAACTTTTGTATTTGAAAAAAGTTTCAGGAGGGATGATCTCTGAAGTAGATGATGGTTGATAGAGTAATCCTTGATCGTAATTTCCAGTATGAGTACTTGGGCCAACATGAAATTTGTGGTTGGTAGTAAAACACCGATTCTCCTCTTGAGACTTAATTCGATCTTCATAGATTTCTCGAGATATTTTCATACGAAGTTTTGTTATTGCATCTATAACAACCTCGAGTTTAGGTGGATAACCCGGCAAATACACATCGACAAGAATTAACTTATCGACTCCCCGAACAGTACTATAAAAATCGGTACTGAACATCCCTACTGTAATTGTACATGTTGCCATAGCAATAACATATTTTGGTTCAGGCATTTGCTCATATAATCTTACTAAAGAAGGAGCCATTTTCATTGTTACCGTACCCGCTGTTAAAATTAAGTCTGCCTGTCTAGGACTAGATCTTGGTACCAGTCCATAACGATCAAAGTCGAATCGTGAACCTATTAATGAAGCGAATTCAATGAAGCAACAACTGGTACCATAGAGAAGCGGCCATAAACTGGAGAGTCTTGACCAATTTGAAAGATCATTTGATGTAGTTGAAATAACTGAAGTTTGGGTTGTTCGATCAAGTAAGGGAAACTCGATGGAATTCATAACTGTCTCAATGTTTTTTTTAATTGTCTGAATATTCAAAAACTAAGACCATTCCAATGCTCCTTTTCGCCATGCATAAACTAAACAGACAATTAGGATAAGCACGAAAATTAAAT
>NW_019646458.1:162527-164996 GCF_002806865.2 Cucurbita pepo subsp. pepo
CTATAGAAAAATCAGAAAAAGAAACAAAAGAAAGATAGCAAATTTTGGAAGAGAAAAATAAGAAATGACATCACTTCAAGAAGATTTAACGGAAAATGAAACACAAAAGAGATAGGAAAAGAATGAAAGAGGAAAGAGATAAAAAAGTGATAGGTTAGATCTCTTTTCTTTTATATTTTGTAAATAGATAGAAAAGTTATAAGTTAGATATCTTTTTCTTTTAGCTTTTGCAATTATTTAGATTTTGGATATCTGACATAAAATCAAAATAGATTGAAAACCGCTTTGCCAAAATGCATGTCCTCATTTTTAGGATAGAAGAGAAAATCATAATCTATTGATGCATATCATTTTTCATAAAGGAAAATTAGAATTAATTGAAAATGGCTTTTGGATAGTCATTCTTAGGAAAGAGAAGAGAACGAAATTGATTGAAAATGACTATTAGTTAATTGGATAGTCAATTTTAGGAAGGAGAAGAAAACATAATTGAAAGTGACTTATAATTATATAGTCATTTGTAGGAAAGAAAAAAGAGAGAGAGAGGAGTGGTACAACAGAGAGAAAGAAAATGGAAGAGGTGAGAAATTATTATTATTTGTACCCAGAAAATATAATATTATAACACATGGAATGATGAAATAATATTGATATATTTTTAATTTAAGTTTTACTATCCAACCAAATTTAGAAACAATGAAAACGTGGAATTCGATTTTTACTGAAACCGTTTTAGAGCGGTATTTCACATTGTTAGTTGGATTATTAATTAAAATGTGAAATACTAACGAAAGGTGACGAACGGTGCGATATGAAGCGAATCCCGGCAACCTTTGGAGCAGCTCTCGACGAATGGGAGTTTACGTTAATTAAATTAGGAAATACTTCGGCTAAGGTAAACCAGGTAAGTTGCCTTATTATAGGATAGGCCAAAAATTGTATGAATTATGATGATGTATGAACTGTGTCGTACGATGTCCTATGATAGTATGTGATGATGTATGAGTTATGACGATGTATGAGCTGTATCGTATGATGTCGTATACTAGTATATGATGATGTATGAGTTATGATACTTGATGGTGTGCGTAGTATATATATATTTCAATGAATGACGTACTTGATATGCTTGATGCACTTTATGGCAATATGATGAGTATGATGATTGCGTGACGTTTACCTTAATATGATGATGTTTTCCATATTAAGCATGTTATATGATGATGAGTGCCATATTGCATCATGTCGTTAGATCGACATAGGACACAACCCTAAGAGCATGAAAATGATATTGATATAAATATCTACGAGTATGTGTTACCTAGAGTAACAAAGAGATAAGACTAGAGGGTTGTGTCAAAAGAGACATTATGATGGATTTAGAGGGACCTGATGCATATTGTATGTTCATAGGCATAGGGCTTCTTTCCCTAGAGATGATGAGTACGGATGCGCACAGTTTGATGATGTGTGCGAATGTGCACGAGCGTGAATGCGCACCAGATGAGGGTGTTCATGAGGCGCATGACACTATGGGGTTCCGCTGACCTCCGGACATCGCTACAGATTAGCTTGACTAGAGGGTCCAGGGGGTGTGCGAGCGCCCTGGGGATTCACACTCTTGCGTGTGAATCGTGTGTAGGGAAGTACTACATATCCAATTTGTTCGAGACTATACACCACCCTTATGATGATTAGAAATAGGTCCCTAAATCATGATTGCATGTGTTTGCATTTGCATGGCCCCTATAATGGGGCCACTTACTGAGTATTCTTTGAAATACTCTGGCCGTGTGCCATATCATTTTTTAGGTAAATGCAAGGCGCACTGGTACGGAGGATAGCAGCATCGCAAGCAAAGACTGTGTCACGTGCATAGGGTAGACTCATTTTCAAATTTCTAGTCTTAGGTTAGAATAGGTTGTTTTACATTTCATTGTTTTAATTATTTTGTATTTGTTTTTATTTTCTCTAAATTTTAGTATTTCGTATTTAAACACGTAAGACCATGGTTGTGTTTTCTAGAGAAGAAGTTGTTTTAAACGTTTTTCGAAGTTTACGTTATAATTGATGTTCATGTAAGAGTTATATTTCCGCATTATAGATGAGCATGAGACGTTAGTAGCGACTCTGAGTATGTGGAAATTTAGGGTCGTTACAATGCTTTACTAGGAAGATATTCTATCGATCACCTAGTGCACATAAATTATGATCCAAACGTCCATGCTTGTTTACTAAGGGGATAATCGTATCAATCAAGTAAGCATAGGTAATTCATACCTATGTTTTCCTGAAAATAGCATACAATTTAATCATAGAATTTAAACAAGGTCAACGATGAGATAACATTCATCTAGCGCCCGAAGCGCAAATCATAATTTTTCCATCCTCCATTCTAGTGCAGCATAAAGCATTTAATAGAAATTCATCATCTATTCTCATAGAAGGGCATTGTCATAATTTTCCTTC
>NW_019646458.1:165490-166209 GCF_002806865.2 Cucurbita pepo subsp. pepo
ACCTTGCATGCGCCACTCACGCGCGAAGATAAGTTTCCACTCACGATGTCACGTGTCTGCAGGGGAAGAGAAGGCGCGCATCGAGGACGTCACTTGTCAGTGGCTGATTAGCAGGCTTGGGTCGAATGGCGCGTGTTTGAATCCAGTGGCTCGCGAATTTTTCTTGGTTTTTCCTCTATTCACACGTGTAGCACGCAGGTTGGATAGGATCATCAAACGCAGGGTGCGGCTCGTGGGTTGGTCGAGCGAGTAGGGTATGTTGTTCAGGTTAGACATTTACACGTCACCTCTACGTCAAGCCACGTTGCTCTACTCTTAATACGTCACATGTCGACCTCTAGGCAAGTCGCGCCTTTCAACACGCTGAGCGACACGTCTTCCCTTTGTTTCGCCTGCGTAATACCAATTTCTAGACTCCAATGAGTTTTCTGACTTCTTTATATTTTTATATCTTTATTTACAAAATCCATCTCTATTTAGTTTTTTTAATGAAATTTTTAGAGTTATATATGAAAGAATTTTTCTTAAAATTTTTAATCAATTATAGGAAAAGTTATTCAAGACGGAAGTTTGCTAAAATCAACTTACAATTTTTTGGAGGTTTCCAAGAACTCCTACTTTAGACGAGATTGTACTCGGAGAACCTTCACAAAAAAATGTACAAAATTACTTCAAGATCGACATACTAAAATTACAACGACCAATTCCTTAAAATGCTT
>NW_019646458.1:175351-182851 GCF_002806865.2 Cucurbita pepo subsp. pepo
AGAAGGACAAAAATGGCAGATTTTCCTATAGAAAAATCAGAAAAAGAAACAGAGGAAAGATAGCAAATTTTGGAAGAAAAAAATAAGAAATGACATCACTTCAAGAAGATTTAACCGAAAATGAAACACAAAAGAGATAGGAAAAGAATGAAAGAGGAAAGAGATAAAAAAAGTGATAGGTTATCTCTTTTCTTTTATATTTTGTAAATAGATAGAAAAGTTATCTTAAGTTAGATATCTTTTTCTTTTAGCTTTTGCAATTATTTAGATTTTGGATATCTGACATAAAATTAAAATAGATTGAAAAAGGCTTTTGCCAAAATGCATGTCCTCATTGAGGAAAGAAGAGAAAATCATAATGGATTGATGCATAGCCATTTTTCCTAAAGGAAAATTAGAATCGATTCAAAATGGCTTTTGGATAGTCATTCTTAGAAAAGAGAAGAGAACTAAATTGATTGAAAATGACTATTAGTTAATTGGATAGTCATTTTTAGGAAAGAGAATAAAACATAATTGAAAATGACTTATAATTATATAGTCATTTGTAGAAAAGAAAAAGAGAGAGAGAGGAGGAGTGGTACATCAGAGAGAAGGAAAATGGAAGAGGTGAGAAATTATTATTATTTGTACCTAGATGGAATGATTCAAGAAGCATGAAATAATATTGATATATTTTTAATTTAAGTTTCACTATCCAACCAAATTTAGAAACAATGAAAACGTGGAATTCGATTTTTACTGAGACTGTTTTAGAGCGGTATTTCACATTGTTAGTTGGATTATTAATTAAAATGTGAAATACTAACGAAAGATGACGAACGGTGCGATATGAAGCGAATCCCGGCAACCTTTGGAGCAGCTCTCGACGAACGGGAGTTTACGTTAATTAAGTTAGGAAATACTTCGGCTAAGGTAAACCAGGTAAGTTTCCTTATTATAGGATAGACCAAAAATTGTATGAATTATGATTATGTATGAACTGTGTCGTACGATGTCCTATGATAGTATGTGTTGATGTATGAGTTATGACGATGTATGAGCTGTATCATATGATGTCGTATACTAGTATATGATGATGTATGAGTTATGATACTTGATGGTGTGCGTAGTATATATATATTTCAATGAATGACGTACTTGATATGCTTGATGCACTTTATGGCAATATGATGAGTATGATGATTGCGTGACGTTTACCTTAATATGATGATGTTTTCCATATTAAGCATGTTATATGATGATGAGTGCCATATTGCATCATGTCGTTAGATCGACATAGGACACAACCCTAAGAGCATGAAAATGATATTGATATAAATATCTACGAGTATGTGTTACCTAGAGTAACAAAGAGATAAGACTAGAGGGTTGTGTCAAAAGAGACATTATGATGGATTTAGAGGGACCTGATGCATATTGTATGTTCATAGGCATAGGGCTTCTTTCCCTAGAGATGATGAGTACGGATGCGCACAGTTTGATGATGTGTGCGAATGTGCACGAGCGTGAATGCGCACCAGATGAGGGTGTTCATGAGGCGCATGACACTATGGGGTTCCGCTGACCTCCGGACATCGCTACAGATTAGCTTGACTAGAGGGTCCAGGGGGTGTGCGAGCGCCCTGGGGATTCACACTCTTGCGTGTGAATCGTGTGTAGGGAAGTACTACATATCCAATTTGTTCGAGACTATACACCACCCTTATGATGATTAGAAATAGGTCCCTAAATCATGATTGCATGTGTTTGCATTTGCATGGCCCCTATAATGGGGCCACTTACTGAGTATTCTTTGAAATACTCTGGCCGTGTGCCATATCATTTTTTAGGTAAATGCAAGGATCACTGGTACGGAGGATAGCAGCATCACAAGCAAAGACTGTGTCACGTGCATAGGGTAGATTCATTTTCAAATTTCTAGTCTTAGGTTAGAATAGGTTGTTTTACATTTCATTGTTTTAATTATTTTGTATTTGTTTTTATTTTCTCTAAATTTTAGTATTTCGTACTTAAACACGTAAGACCATGGTTTTGTTTTCTAGAGAAGAAGTTGTTTTAAACGTTTTTCGAAGTTTACGTTATAATTGATTTTCATGTAAGAGTTATATTTCCGCATTATAGATGAGCATGAGACGTTAGTAGCGACTCTGAGTATGTGGAAATTTAGGGTCGTTACAATGCTTTACTAGGAAGATATTCTATCGATCACCTAATGCACATAAATTATGATCCAAACGTCCATGCTTGTTTACTAAGGGGATAATCGTATCAATCAAGTAAGCATAGGTAATTCATACCTATGTTTTCCTGAAAATAGCATACAATTTAATCATAGAATTTAAACAAGGTCAACGATGAGATAACATTCATCTAGCGCCCGAAGCGCAAATCATAATTTTTCCATCCTCCATTCTAGTGCAGCATAAAGTATTTAATAGAAATTCATCATCTATTCTCATAGAAGGGCATTGTCATAATTTTCCTTCGAATACATGTACACCTCTTCCGATTTTCTCATTTAAGTCCTAAACATATATATTCTAACTAGGCTGAAGTGTGCCCTCCTTGGCTTGCGATTCTGCACGTTGAAGGCTCCCATTTTTTTGAAATCTCACTTATGGTCCTGGAATCAAGCTAAATTAGGGTTACTATCAAAACTTTGACAAAAAAAATAATCAAATTGAGGCTAAAAAGGATAAAAAAAAAAGAAAAAAAAAGACCTTGCATGCGCCACTCACGCGCGAAGATAAGTTTCCACGCACGATGTCACGTGTCTGTAGGGGAAGAGAAGGCGCGCATCGAGGACGTCACTTGTCAGTGGCTGATTAGCAGGCTTTGGTCGAATGGCGCGTGTTTGAATCCAGTGGCTCGCGAATTTTTCTTGGTTTTTCCTCTATTCACACGTGTAGCACGCAGGCTGGATAGGATCATCAAACGCAGGGTGCGGCTCGTGGGTTGGTCGAGCGAGTAGGGTATGTTGTTCAGGTTAGACATTTACACGTCACCTTTACGTCAAGCCACGTTGCTCTACTCTTAATACGTCACATGTCGACCTCTAGGCAAGTCGCGCCTTTCAACACGCTGAGCGACACGTCTTCCCTTTGTTTCGCCTACGTAATACCAATTTCTAGACTCCAATGAGTTTTCTGACTTCTTTATATTTTTATATCTTTATTTACAAAATCCATCTCTATTTAGTTCTTTTCATGAAATTTTTAGAGTTATATTTCATCTACATCAAAGAATTTTTCTTAAAATTTTTAATCAATTATAGGCAAAGTTATTCAAGAAGGAAGTTTGCTAAAATCAACTTACAATTTTTTGGAGGTTTCCAAGAACTCCTACTTTAGACGAGATTGTACTCGGAGAACCTTCACAAAAAAATGTACAAAATTACTTCAAGATCGACATACTAAAATTACAACGACCAATTCCTTAAAATGCTTTAAAAGGATCTAGACCTAAAAACCTTAACACTCACCTTTGGAGGCTTTTGATCAAATTCAGCCTTCTCTTGCTAGATGGGAGCTTTTTCCCTTCTTCCTTCTTCTTCTTCCTCTCAGACCCTAATCATAGGGTGAATCTCACTAAATCCAAACAGCTACCTAATCATAGCACACATCACATTCCATGCTTGATAAATCATAAAATATATATCATTTCCATGTAGCAAAGAGGCAACATTCAATATTTTTCATTCATTATCTTTTGTAAAGCATGATTGATGATGACAAGATGTTCGCTACAAAGTTATGATAATACCTTGAGCTTACATCATAGGCTAGTTTACATAAAGTTGTGATACAAACTGTAATGACCTATTTTTACTATAAAAATTTTGTTAATACATGCCTGACTTAATTACAAAATGCATAAATTTTTTTAAAACAGTTCGGAACAATGAATGGACTTATAAGTTTATAATAAAATCATTAAAAAATTGCATCAAAAAATGAATAACTTTAAATTTATATAAAACAAAGAAATGCTTCGATCGAACCTAAAAAATAAAAAAATCATGAAATGTATCTACCCAAGCTTCAATCCAATGATGGTCACCACGACGTCATCATTCATGTAGAGGTTCCAAAGTCGCACATGGCATGACCTTAGGCAGCTTTCAAATTCGGGCAGGGTGGGATGTGTAGTACTTTACTAAACAAGGTCCACAAAGTCGCACATGGACCCACCAGATTGCTCGGGTACCCCTTCAGCCTGGCTCGTTTTGCTAGCACTCACTTATGTGCTGACAAACACTACAGAGAGAACGAGTCGCATAACATCATGAAGAGCACTAATGTCATAAGGTATGGATTTGTACTATTCATAATGGAAAAGTATCTAGAAGCATATGACACACAAAAACGCATTTGATATCTATAGCTTAAATTTATGTCATAAATTTATGATGCAAGTCAAAACTCCATTCATTTATAATATAAAGTCATCTATGAATCATGCATACAAGATCTCTGTCAAGTCTTTCTTAGGTTTATGAAATATAGACTATCAAATTATCACAACATAATTTTACATCATGACATAATGACATTATAGCATAGCATATAAACATGGCATAACACAACATAGCACGTCCTATCACAACAAAACATAATAATAGATAGTATGATATGTGTAGCTACCACGAAACATACATTCTCATACCACAAATAATTCATCAACCCAAGCCAAAAGTAGAGCCTCTAACCTAACTCGCCTAGGTCAAATTTACTAATTATTTACTAGTTTGAATCTGTTATTCAAAACTCAATTCAACCGTTTAATAATCTAGCTCATGTCCAACCACAGATGAGTCTCATTTTCTACTTCTGTACATGGTTGACAAAGACATAAGAAAAATTTGATGGTCGGACTTTCAAGATTTCTCTCAATCCACCTCCCTTGCGATCAACATTCTTGTTTGGACACCGATGTGGCTCATGTCCAACGGTAGATGATTATTTTCACCTTATAAATTTCACGAAAACACCTATTATATTCAACAAAATAATACAAATCTATGAATAAAATTTCTAAAATTTCTAAATTACTAGTTGTTTCGAGTTCTATTACTCATAAACAACTCAAGCTCATAAATAACAGTGTCACAATAAGTCCACCACTAACCAATATTGTCCCCTCGATACCATAAGTAACAATCCCAGCCCACCGCTAGCAGCCTCTTATGTATCATCATCAACCTCACGATAAACCCACTGCCACCAGATATTTGCCGTTACGGATACAGATCTCATAAATAACCGTGTCACAATAAGTCCACCACTAGCCAATATTGTTCCCTCGATACCATAAGTAACAATCCCAACCCATCGCTAGCAGCCTCACATAAGCCAGCCTATCATTGATTTGATTTAAGTGATATGCGTGACTTTCTAAAGCACATCTAAGTGATATGCGTGATACATAGTTCATAATGTAGAACTCATTTAGTTCATCCTATTAGCTCGGCTCATCCAAAATAAGTATCTTAAAAATTTGATAATCTCACCAAATCTCTAATTGTATTTTTTTTCTTTATATTTTGAATCAATAATAATAAGATGAATGAGACTTCAATTACTATGCTATATCTATAAGAGAACGTACAAATGTATTTGAATATCTTGAGTTGTCGAAGTGAAGATTAGTTTCGTATTATTTAATGAGCATCTTGTATTTCATAAAAATTGGGGGCAATATAATCCTTACGTAAGGGCCATCCTACCCAACTTTCAGGCATTAAGATACGCTTTAGACGTGGATGATTATCATAAGAAATTCCCAACATATCATAAGATTCCCTTTCTGGAAAATCCGCACTTTTCCAAACCCAGAAAACAGACGGAATTCTAGGATTTATCCTTGCGGCAAATACTTTTATGCATACCTCTTCCGGTTGATCTATACCATACTCGATTCTCGTAAGGTGATACACACTAGCTAACAGTCCGCCTGGTGCTACATCATAAGCACATTGGGAACGTAGATAATTGTAACCATATACATATAAAATGACTGCAATGGAATGCCACTCCTCGGGCTTTATTTGTAAAGTCTCTATTCCTTGGTAATCGAAACCCAAAGATCTATGAACCAATCCATGTTTGACTAGCCAAGAAGACAAATGACCCTGCATCTTTTTTATCTCCCCCCCCCCATTTTTGATTTTTATTTGTATAAGTATTTCCCATTTACAATGAAAAATTTATGAAGATTCACTCGTTCTTTGTTATTCTGTACAAAAGTATACTGCCTAATTCACTAATTCGTAGGAAGATACTGAACTTTTGTATTTGAAAAAAGTTTCAGGAGGGATGATCTCTGAAGTAGATGATGGTTGATAGAGTAATCCTTGATCGTAATTTCCAGTATGAGTACTTGGGCCAACATGAAATTTGTGGTTGGTAGTAAAACACCGATTCTCCTCTTGAGACTTAATTCGATCTTCATAGATTTCTCGAGATATTTTCTTACGAAGTTTTGTTATTGCATCTATAACAGCCTCGGGTTTAGGTGGACAACCCGGCAAATACACATCGACAGGAATTAACTTATCGACTCCCCGAACAGTACTATAAGAATCGGTACTGAACATCCCTCCTGTAATTGTACATGCTCCCATAGCAATAACATATTTTGGTTCAGGCATTTGCTCATATAATCTTACTAAAGAAGGAGCCATTTTCATTGTTACCGTACCCGCTGTTAAAATTAAGTCTGCCTGTCTAGGACTAGATCTTGGTACCAGTCCATAACGATCAAAGTCGAATCGTGAACCTATTAATGAAGCGAATTCAATGAAGCAACAACTGGTACCATAGAGAAGCGGCCATAAACTGGAGAGTCTTGACCAATTTGAAAGATCATTTGATGTAGTTGAAATAACTGAAGTTTGGGTTGTTCGATCAAGTAAGGGAAACTCGATGGAATTCATAACTGTCTCAATGTTTTTTTTAATTGTCTGAATATTCAAAAACTAAGACCATTCCAATGCTCCTTTTCGCCATGCATAAACTAAACCGACAATTAGGATAAGCACGAAAATTAAAGCTTCTATAAAGACGGATACCCCTAATACATCAAAACTCATTGCCCATGGATAAAGAAAAACCGTTTCAACATCAAAAACAACAAAAACTAGAGCAAATATATAATAACGGATTCGAAATTGTACCCAAGCATCGCCCATTGGTTCTATTCCCGATTCATAACTCGAAAGTTTCTCTGGCTCTTTGCTAAGAGGGGCTAAAACTCCAGAAATAAGAAACGCCAAAATCGGAATAACACTTGATATTATTAGAAATACCAGAAAATATCATATTCGTAAAGTAGAAACATAAACGTACTCCTATCAATGTGGAAAGTAGACCGGATTAGTCGATTCGAATTGAAATGAATTGTTGTTTTAAGTAATCCTCAAAAAAACAATTCATTTTTTTTTACCGAATCACCTCCTTTCGTTTGTTTGCTTCGGTACATGTCTCGTTTGAAGATTCA